>NW_005842544.1:632243-782092 GCF_000455745.1 Alligator sinensis
CCCCCCCCCCCCCGCCGCTGCCTTCTGTGGCTGCTTGCTAGCCCCGTCCCTGACACTGCTGCTGGCTTCTGTGGGTGATGCCAGCTCTGTCCCCGCTGCTGCCACAAGCTTCTGTGGGTGCTCCCCCAGACTCAAGAGGCACCACTTGCCCATGATAATTAGGGTGCAGTCAATTAATTTATTCTGGCATAGGATAGTCCCATCAGACACAAGGGGTGTGTCTACATGAGATGCTGTGCTTTAGCCTAATAACACTCCACAGTAGGCTGTTAACACTACATGTTATGGCAAAAACTGCTATTAGGCTAAAGCGTAATAAGCATCACTAAATAACCGTGAGCCAGTGCTGCTGCGCAGTAACTTGAGGTATTGTGCATTTAGTTAGTACTTTATTCAGGAAGTACTAAACTATACGTGCAGTATTAAAGGTGCATTAATGAACGTGTAGATGCACCCAGGTACTATCTGACAGCGGAGTAAATTACTGCGCATAAGCACACGTGTAGTCGGTGACATCAGGCTTAGTTTACTCCAGCTCAAATTGCACTGGAATTTATTCAGTTGCATTAATTGCACATATATAGACACACCCAGCAGAGGGCTATTTTTTAACCAGAAACCAAGGAAGTATATTCATTTTAAAAGAATGATTTTTCAAATTTATGACTTTGCACAAAATTTTCATTAAAATATACAAAACTACACTTGAACATTTGAAGCCAGGTCTCGCCAGAAATTGTTGTCCCCAAAGGACAGTGAGTTCGTGCCCGGTGCGCTTGTGCCAATAAACACACAGGGGTGAAGGATCCAACTTAACCTTTATTTCCTGCGCAGAAAATGGTGCTTGGCAATCGTTCGCAAAGCAAGCACACCCACCCCAGTGGGCGTCTGCCTTATATAGCTACGTAACAGGTTAAACCTGCTGATGTGATGAGATGTGTAGCAAGCCCAGCAAGTAACCCCCCTTCCACCCCCCCCCCCACTCCCATACAGTTTTCCTTCTAGCGAGGCCAGAGGCCAGCAATTATAAACAACTAAGCAACAAGCGATCTCCCCCAGCCTAAACAACGTACTGTACGCCCTTGGTTAGATAAAATACTTTTTTCAGAACACAAAGCTGTTCCTGAAGTAGAAAATGCATAGTAAGAGTTCAAGGGATCTCTGCTGGACATGGCTTCCAGCCCTACCTCTGTCCCTAGGGGTAGAGCCAGGTGCCCCTGAAACAAGGGGTGCTTATCAATAGTAAGGGAAATTCTGGGGAAGGAGGGGGATTCATCAGAATTTGTGCTTCAGACCCCTCAAGTTTCCCCTAGAGTCAGGCCTCCTTCCCTGGAAGGCCCTTCAGAGGAGGTTGAGGTAGAGGTTGTGGAAGCAAGTAGCTCAGCTGAGTCTGTTCCTCCTGTTGCTGTGCCTCTGCCTACTGAGGAGGGGGAACAAGAAAGCATCCATACATGCACCCACACAACAGAAGCGAGCAGGTGGTGTGTGGTCTGGGATCATTTTGAGTTAGCACATGATCCCACATATGCTAACTGCCTGTACTCCGAGCCCAAACCAGCTGGGGTAAGAGAACAAAATACATGAGCACCATGGGGATGTCGATGCATCTCTGCAGACACCACCCCCTTGCTCTTGCTCCTCCTCAGCATGGCACCAATTTGAGCATGCCCAAAAAGAAGTCCCCCTCTTGCTCCAAAGCCCCCATTCCCCCAAAGCAGAAGCAGGCCACCCTAGAACAATGGGGGAAAGGCAGACAGAAAAGAGGCCACTTTACAAAGGTGAGCAAAATCACCCAGAGCATGGGGTAGATATTTGCTGTTGATGGCCAGCCCTTCTCCTTAGTTGAGCAGCCAGGGCTCAGGCCCCATCATACCAAGTGCCTGCACACACCACCTTCAGTAGGACAGTGGCGCCTTCCCTGTATGAGGCATGCAAGGAGTACCTGAAGGAGGAACTGCTCAAGACAGGTCCACAGGTGGCTTTACACTTCATCTCGGACAGCTGGAGCAGCAGGGGTGGAGATCATGACTACCTCCCCTCACAGGGCACTGGTGTGACCAGCCAGGCCATCAGTGGGTTCTCCTTCAAACCTAGGTGATGGATGAGTTCAACACAGCAACAGATCATAGGAACCATGAACCGCTTGGTGCAGGGGTGGCTCATTGGGCAGGGTGAGCTCACCCACAGCTTCATGGTCACCGACAATGGGGCCCAATATGGTCAAGATGGTTTGTGATACCAACTTTGTTGGCATCCACTATGTGGCACACAAGTTCTACCTCATAGTCAGGGACTACTTGGAGGGGGACAGGCCTACTGCTGATGGTGCCAGCACCACCAGCAAGCTCATTTCTAAATGCAGGCAGGTGGCAGGCTACTTCCACCAGAGCATCAAGGGGGGCAAGATGCTGCAGGACACAGGCAGAACTGAATATCCCACAGCACAAAATCATGCAGAATGCAGAGACTCAGTAGAAATCCACATACCTGATGCGTGAGAGACTGGTGTAGCAGCAGAAGGCTATCCATGAGATGATCTTGCTCAGGGAGATTGGGATCAGTGGCCCCCTTAACAGAGCTCAGTGGGATACCATCTCCCAGATCTTGGTGGTCCTCAAGCCTTTCCTCAAGGCCACTGAGCCCCTCAGCACTGGCAATGCCCTCCTTAGCCGGGTGATCCCTGTAGTGAGGGAACTTCAGAACCAAATGGAGAAGTTCCAGGGGATCAATGTTCCTTGCTGGGCCAAGCCACCATCACCAAATGTTCAGGCACTGGTGAGGTGGCTGAAGGAGGGAATCAGGAAACAGCTTGATCTCTTGCGGTCCAGTACAGTCCATGTGCGACCTGAGGATGAAGGGAAGCATCAGTGTATGTGGCAGCAAAACCCTGAATCAGTGGACAGAGGTGCTGGTGAAGACTCAGGGAAGTAGAATGGCAGAGGTGGGAGGATGTGGAAGACAGGGAACTACTGTCCCATGCCAGTACACCTTCCACCAGCCAGTCTCCTCCTCCACCACAGGCACTGCCAAGTGGACCAAGGGCATGGCTTCTATCGTGGGGTCCAGAGGCACCAGACCCCACCATCAGGCAGGTAGCACTGAGGCCTTGGTGGCTGCTTATCTCGCTGAGGACACGGAGCCGCTGCTGTGTGGCCCCATAGCCTACTGGGCAAGCTGCAGCCAGATGTAGTGACAACCCACCGCACCTCCTTGAATCCTGGCTTTATGGAGCAGCTGGTGTTCCTGAAGGTGAAACTCCCACTCCTGGGGTTCCCCAAGTTCCACGTGCAGATGGAGTGAATGCCACCCTCCTCACTCCATCCGTACTAATTTCCTTTTTTCATTTTTTAAAACCATTGAATGTCCTCTTCTCAGAGCTGGAGGTGGCATTCACTGCATCACCAGCCAGAAATGATAAACATGTCCCTGCTGAGCTTCCATGTCAGGATGAACTTGGAGGTATGGGCTGGGGCTATGGAGAAGGAGGAGGCACCAGATCCTGGGCATGACCACTCTGCCAGGGTTTGGAGGCCTGGTGGGACTGCTAGTGGCACAGCAGCCCCAAAAAATGCTAGGACCGAGGATCCCCTGGTGAAAGGTGGGTATAACCTCTAGCCGCCACATGCACGCATACAGTCCTGGCTGGGGAAAACCCAGACCCGTCATGTGTTTGACCAGCCTGAGGCTTGCTGGTTGCAGTGGAGTTGAGGCTTAAGGTGAGCTCAGCTTAGCTGCCTGGGATGCCAGCTTTCAGGCTGAAAAACCCTTTGTCAGGCTGAGGAAGCACCTGCAGTTGGTGCGTGTGTGCGCTCTTCCTCGATGGAAGGAATAGTAAAGAAGCCAGAGGCTGGCATGCAATGCAGGTAAGAAAGCCAGTGAGTGAAAATGGAAATGGAGGTGTCAGGGAGTTGAGGGACAGGGAGATGTAGCAGTGCAGGTAAATGCAGAGAGGTACCTAGGGAGTTAGATGTCTGGCAGGTTGTAGTGTGTCAGAATTCCAGTGTCTAAATTGAGTCCATGAGTTTCTGTACCTACGAGGTTGACGAGGTGCAGTTCATCGGCTCATTTGTGAAAAGTGGATTCTAAATTCCCTTTGAGGATCAAGTCTGAGAGATTGGAGACAGGTGGTGTTCTGTTGTGGTCTTTGATAGATTTTCAGTATGCACTCATTCTGATGCGCAGTTATTGCTTGGTGTCTCCATGTATTTTGTATCAGAGCACTTATTGCTGTGAGGGAGATTTGTATTGTATTGTGAAGATAGCTCCATACTGGAGATATTGTTGCCAGGTTTTGCGTGTTTTGTCATGGATCCATTCAGTGTGTTTTGGGGTGTAGGAAGTTGGCTTCTGGTGATAAGGTTGGCAAAGTTCAGTGCTTGTTTGAATTTACAGACCGGGGGATGACTTTCTAAGCAGCACGGAGGCAGAAAGGGATCTCAGAGTCATAGTTGACTCCAAGATGAACATGAGTCACCAATGTGATGAAGTGATAGGTAAAGCTGTCATGCATTAGCAGGTGCATCACGAGCAGATCTAAAGGTGGTGATACTTCCCCTCTGTGCAGCATTGGTAAGGCTGCAACTGGAGTACTGCATCCAGTTTTGGGTGCCACACTTCAAGAGAGATGTGGATAACCTTGAGAGAGTCCAGAGGAAGGCCAGTAGTATGGTTAAGTGCCTGCAGGTAAGGTCCTACAAGGAGAGAGAGACGGACCTGGACCTCTTTAGCCTCTGCAAGAGAAGTCTGAGAAGTGATATTGTGGCTGTTTATAAATATACTGGGGGGGGGAGGGGGGGGGGGGGGGGGGGGGAGGGGGGAAGCCTGGAAAGGAGCTGCTTCGCCCTCCCACTCAGAGATACTCTGTCTACTAGAGTGCCCCTTTGGATAATGAGGAACAATGGCTACAAGCTGACAGATAACAGATTTTGATTAAACATCAGGAAGAACTTCACAGTAAGGGTGACCAGAATCTGGAATGGGATTCTAAGGAAGTTAATGCTCTCCTCTACCTTGAAGGTTTTTAAGGTAAGACTGGACAAGCACCTGGCTAGGGTCATATGACCCCAGCACTCTCTCCTGCCCAAGGTAGGGGGCTGGACTCTATGATCTACTGAGGTCCCTTCCAAACCTAAAAATCTATGAAAAAAATATACATGCAAGAATGGGCTACATCATCAGGTTGTACTAATCAATGCAGCTGTATTTCCTCCAATGGAGTTTTTACAGCAGCGGTGGATCAGCCTTATTCTAAATGCAACCTAAATACAAAAAACAAAACAAAACAAACAAACCTTCCCAAGCAAATAAAGCACCCAATGGTAAACACTGCTTAGAATATTTGATGGTGTTATTCCCTTTTCATATATTTTTTTTAATTAAACCTAGGAAATTGGTTTTTCACAAATAAATAAATGAACCAAGCCTATTCATTTAGCACCACATGAATAAGAAATATTAAACCTAGCAAAGTTTAATGCAATTCTTTGACGAAGGCAAGACAGAGAATGGAGAATACATATATATGTGTATAAAATCTGGCAACTACATTTCTTGTATAATTCAGAAATCTAGTATGAGAAACAATTGTTTACTGTATCTAATATTAATCTAAATCACTTTATCCTTTTTTCCCCACCCTACAGTTATTATCTCTTTATACTATTGAGCCTTTTAATCTAGTCTTTTAGTGGAAGAATATATTCTGGGATCTATGAGAGCCCATTCTGTTCGTGTCAGGATGGGGCAGGGGACACGTAGTGGTTAACAGTACTGGAAACCTCCAAAATTAAAATATTATGAGATTGACTTAAAATGATAAGGTTTTAAAAACATTATTTTTCTAGTTGCCTTCTGATTTTTAAGCCTTTTAAGTGCACTTGGGTCACATTTTTATTTGCAAACATGAGGGCTAAAAACTTCCTTCATAAATGAAAGCTAAGATTCTTCTCTCCTGGAGTGATTTTTTGGGAGCTGGGTTTTTATGGAAAGCACAGAATATTGCAGGAGCTAGGAATCAGGGTAAGTGCCGTTACAATGCATGAACATGTTTTATTACATAGCATGTTTATGAGGATATAAAAATGCAGCAAAAAACCTCAGTATGTGAAACATTTCATGATAATCTTTAAACAAACAAGGTTCTAAGAATATTTGAATTATTCAGCTCAAAGTTCAGGAAAAAAAGAGTTTCAGGGCAGCATAAATCTATTTTTACCCAAGGTCAAACAATACTGCAAAGTCCCTGGCAAGGCTTAGGTTTGATAGATTTGTGCCCTCTTGCACAAAACGAAATTGATTTACTGGAATGCCAGAACCAAAAGTGAGACTCATGCCCAGGTTCGAAAATATTTTATATCATCATGTGACCTTTCCCAAATGAATACGATTCAAAATAGAAATGTATCATCACTGCCTCTGGGAACTGAGATAAAGGGGGACATACAAAGTAAGCAAACACCAAAAGTACATCTAGTTTCAATGGTAAGCTTGTGGACCCAAACAAAATTCATGCAAAAAGCTGAATCCACATCCAGGTTCAACCCTTCTCAGGTTCAAGTCCAATGTTTCATATAAAACTAGTTCATTAATCATATTTATTAAATCGCACCAATTAGTTGCATCTTAAATGTATTTAATTGTATTAATTATTATACTATTTTTTAAATTCATTTCCCCTCCCAGCTAGTAGATCTGTAACAACTGTCAGACACCCTCAACAATATTAAGTTTTTATTTATACGCAATGCCTAGAGGTTGCATACAAAAATGGATTAGGGCATATACTGGTCTCACTGTGTTACATGATGCAATAAAACATTATATTTTCTCCCTGAAAAGCAAAGAACATTCTAGGTAGTAAAATTTTTTTCAGCTTATCAAAGAAAGGCATTACTAACACCTCTGGCTGGAAGTTAAAGCCAGCCAACTTCAGACTAGAAATAAAGCACAGAATTTTATCAGTGAGGACGACTGAATACTGGAGGAAATTACTAAAAGAAGTGATAAAGTCTCTCTCCCTTCTGAAGCCTTAATCAAGATCTGGTGCCTTCCTGGAAGATACAAGCTTTAGTCTAACATGAATTATTGGAATTAAAAAAAGGGATAACTAGCTAAAATTCTCTAGCCTTCATTGCACAGAAAGTCAGAACAGATGATCAAGTTGTCCCTTATGGCTTAAAAATCTATGAACAGTTCCATGTTTTCACAATTTTACATTCTTTCACACATTTTAGAATTGTATATATTGCACATTCTAGTGGAAGCAACAGCATTTACCTGGTTCAATATTGTACTGGAAAGAAGAAAAACAGAATCACAAGAGATTTGGGCCAAAGTGTGCCTGCCTGCAAGAGACCGGAGACTGTCACAGCTGATGCAATTTTCTTCTAATTGCCCCTCAGTGGTATAATTGTCTCCTCAGTGGGTGAATCTACACATGCAATTAATTCAAAGGAATAAACTCCGAAGTAGTTTGAGCCAAAGTAAACTGCTCCGGGGTGCAACGTCTACATGTGCACCTGGGGCAGCAGCCATTTGAGCTGGGGCGAAGCAGTTTATGCCAGGGCCAGGGACACCAGGGACCAGCCCTGGGGTCTGGGTGATGGTGTTGGGTGACAGAGGGTCTGCCTGGGGCATAAAGGTGCTGAAAGTACAGAGCCATATGGCTAGGTGGCAGGCAAGAGTCTGGCTCCCTGCTGACTGGGCACAATGTATGCCCATGGTCAACATTTACATGTGTGTTTAAATCACAGTTAATTACCCTGCCAAAAGATAGTACTGTTCTTAACAGTATGGTGGCATTAATGGCTGCACCCATAGATGTAGGCATGTGTGCTTACAGCAGCTCAAATAGCAGCAGCACAAATTTGTGCTGAAGATTTGTGCCACACTTTGGTTTGAGGCAAATTGTACCACTTGGGGCAAATTGACCCTGCCCAGCTTATATTCAGCCAGGGGGAGCTAGAGGCTGGAGCCAGCGCTTGTGCTGGTCCCAACAGTATAAAAAACTGCCCTAGAAAGCAGCTTAGGACTCCTTACCCTCAGGATCTTGTGAGGCCTAACCAGCTGATATATGCAGCCACTAGACCCCTGTGCCAGCTAGACTCCTACAGAAGCTCTGACCTAAAGTGGAGATCCTCCCACAAACCCCACACCCACAAACTCCCCTAGAAACCCCAGTCCCCTCCACCCCCACACACCAGAACTTCCACCCTTCATGTCCCTATTTACCAGGGACAGAACCTGAGTCTGAGGCACTGCTGCCAGCCTTGCCCTGATTCTATTTACTCAAGCATACTGAGGCACCATGCTGTAGCAGCAGAAGCATGCAGCAGGCATAGAGACACTCTGGCTCGGTGCGAGAATCTCTCTTTGGAGGACCCAGCCTCTGGTTGCCTCTGGGCACAATCCAGGAGTGCACCCTGCACTGCTTTTGTCTAGCATGTTTTCTCTTGGTACCAGGATTTCCCAGGATCAAATGTAGAGCCTGTGCTGCATATTTGCAGTGCAGGGAACATTTTTTCTTTCACGGCTTGCCTCCTGCAGCATCTCATACTGCTTTGAGACTCTGCAACAGGCACATGCTCATTTGTCTAGACGCAGCCAATTAGTTTACTAATACCATAATGTAGACAGTGATGCTTTATACTGAAGCTAATTAGTCTACTCCTCAGTTAAGCACATGTGTAGACCTGGCCAATGGGATTATTTTGAGCTCTTGAGAGGAGAGAAAAGGGTTTGTAAAGACACCCATTAATTTTTCAAGTATGCTGTGAGAGGAACCATAGTATTATATGATTTTATCCTAGCTACTGATCCTATCGTTTCTTTCTTCTTGGAGCTATGTGGCTGTATCATCAGATAGGTTCACGAACCAGGAATTGACCTGAAGACTTTTAGACATAGAAGTATGAATCTCGACATCTGAGTTAAAGGTTCAGCTTTCCCAGCTAAGGGCAATAACATGTTTGCATATTTTCTGAATCACACAGAGATGGAACACATGTCAAATATTAACCAGGATGTCCTACTGTCACTGACAAAGCAGGCCTGTCCAAAATTCCTCTCTACTCAAAGACATGCAGTATCTCTTAAAGCATCAGTAGCTGAAGGCCTAGAGCAGGGGGTTTCAACCTTTTTTAGTCTAAGTACCCCTGGTGGCCAGATGCTGAGCAGCAGGGGTGACGGCACGCAGGCAGGCAGAGATAGAGTGCTGCCACCTCCCAGGAGCACAGCTGGGGCAGGGCGGGGCAGGGAGGGGAAGCTCACCAGGTGGGAGTGAGGGCAGCAGTGCCCCTCTGTGGGGCGGGAAAGCTCACTGGGCTGGTGTGTGTGGTGGCAGCAGCCAGCACGTGTGAGTTTCCCCTGCCCACAGAGGGGTGCTGCTGCTCTTACCCTGCCACGGTCCTGCTCCTGGGGGGGTAGCAGTGCTCCATCCCTGCCCACCCATGTGTACCCCTTAGGACCAGTCCAAGTACCCTCAGGTGTATGCCTAACCCCAGCTGACAACCCCTGGACTAGAGATTTAAGTGAATATTCAGCTTTCTGTCCACAGCCATACTCCTCCAGACTCCACTGAAGCTGAACCTCACAGGGCACCCATGGTAGAGCTTCTGCAGAACTAGAGACATAACAGATGTCATTTAGGAGAGGCCAGTTCCTTATTTGCATGTATTCCTAATCAAGTCTGAATCCCTTCCTCAAGAGAAGCAAAAAGGATAATCTGGGTCTAAGATAAGGGAAGAGAAGGAGTGGAAAACCCTCAAGCATACAAACTCTACTAAATCAAAGCCTACTGAAGGGAGGAATTAAGATTAAAAGTCAGTGCCAGACAGAGTAGTAATTCAAACCCGACTCCTGAATCTGGATTTTTTATTTGACTACTGAATCTACTTACAAAGTGACCTTTTTCCTTTTCCATAAGAACCTTCAATTTAAGTTGTTGATGCAACCTTCTAATCTAATAAAAAAATGTAACACAAAGCTAGTAAATACACCCTTTTGTCTCTGATGCATGTCATGAAATTGAAGTAAATAGATTTAAAAAGCTAACATTACAGACGATGAGATTAGAAAGCCATTAGTAGCCATATGAGTATTAGAGCACTGGGCACCAAAAGGCTGTTATGGAGAAATTTCTTGACCAGATAAAAATATATTGATATCATCCTTCTTCTATTATTCAATAAAGTGTTTTATTTTAAGCCCTGTTGTATGTGTGATATCCCTTTGTGTAATGGAACCAATAAAAGAACATTTTCTAGAGTTCTGGTATCTTTATAGAGCAAGGGAGGCAAACAGACTTATTTACTTTATTGACATTGTATAACTGCTGTAATAAGGTTTAAAAGTTTTAGCCAAACAAATAATGTCACAGTTTTAAGATTCCCCTCCAACCAGTAATCACTATCTAGTCTCTGAAATCCTCACCCTCTCTCTCTCCATCCAAGAACAGGAACATAGGTCCAAGTGTACTGTTCCATTAAATAGAAAAGGGGTAACAGCAGTTCCCAAGGTAGCTCAAATCAGTTTATCTTGGTAGAAACCAGTGAAGATACCCTGATGTGTGTTGTCCCAGACTGAAAGCAGCTCAGAATTTGCTCCTCCACAGTCACAGGGCTGGCACACATTTATTTGGTGGTGTGATTGTACCTTCTGCCATGTCACATGTACAAAGCAGAACACATGATTTTGGGATCAGTGTCAGATCCCAATCATGCCCCTACTAATTTTCAGTGCAAGGAGAGCCTGGGATAAATCATGGGTTCCATCTGTACCAGCAAGTTGAAAGCCAGGTACCTGGGAAACTGGTGCAGTCCCCAGGCTGAGACTAACAGTGAACAGATTGTTTGTTCCAGCTCTGGTTCAAAACTCCAGTGCAGGCTCTCGGCTGGGGAAGCTGTCAACCAAGCCCCACTATGTAACTGGTACCAGGCTTCAAGATGGCAGACCCTGGCACATGTTTGGTTTAAAGTGCAGTGGAAACCATATATAAAAGTATTATGCAAGTTTTGTGGAATAATTTTGTGACTCATTTTGCATACTTTAAGGCCATTAATTGCCTGAAAGTTTGGCCAGGTTCCTGTTTAAGATGTGATTAACAGGTTAATTATATGTCTTAAGTGTAACGTGTGCCATGGGTCTGAAAGAGTCAAGCAGTCTTTCCAGTAAACTGAGACAAATGAAGTCATACACTGGAGACCATCTAAAACGTGGAAGCTTGGCCAAATAAACTCATTATATTGATGAAGCTCTGACTTAAGTAGAACCTGCATGTGTTTGGGGAATGTCCTTTTCAGAGAAGAAAAAAAATATTAAGAACATGTCATTTACAAATTGAGATGCATTACACCAATTCAATACTACTTCTCAAAAATATCTGATCCATGATGTGTGCAACCTATAATAATTTTCTAAACTGTAGCTACAAAAAAAAAAAATGAATACAAGAACAAATACCAAATTTTAAATCATTTTTATGGTAGTACACCATTGTAAATCTAGAGAACTCATTGTCTGAACTGGATTTACTCTATATTTACCCTGATATTGAAAGAAATGAGAATATGGCTTTGAACCTAGTGAAAATAATTAGATTATATCTAAAGAAGATAATATGAGTAATGAATACATGATAAAATAAGAGAAAAATAAAATATTTATTTTATTTGGGGATCATTCTTGCCTTATCATAACCAAAGCTCAGATCCTGCAAAGATGTCTACCTATGAGTCACTTTAGGTATGAGAGAGGCATTGAATAGCGAATGACTGTTTGCACAATTGGAGTCTGAGGCCTTCACTTTTATACATACATATTTTCCTCAGAGATATCATGTACATTTTCCATTAAAAAAATCCTGACTTCATTCAAGCCCTGTTGCACATTTCCCCTATGATTTCATATATTGTTAGAGATCTCTATGGGATCCGAGTTGAGTCACCAATATGTGTATGGGGCAAGCAATTATGCCTGCTGGCTTCACTCACAGATTCAAAAGAAAATGAATACGTCCACAACTGAGCTCAAGTGATGATGGCATCTGGCTTACTCATTTTTACAGCACACTTGCACTATACCCTACTGACTCTCTCTTCTACACCATTTCATCATGTGATTTGTTTAAAAAATAAAAGCTTGAAGTTTTAGGAACTACTGTGGCATGCCATAAGGCATGCAGGGAAGAAAACAGCCTGAATGAAAGCATCTGAGGGAGCTGTTTGTAGCTGCCATGACTGAACAATTTTTTAGATACTCAGTTTGTTACATACCCAAGTGGCCTGCAGAAGAAGTCTGATAATTCCTACAAAACCTAATTATACCCTTAAAATATGGAATGAACAAAAATCATAACTACCCAACACAAATGAGAGATATGGGAACTTGCTTAAAAATAAAAGCCCCTACTGAATAATTTTTTAGAACCAAACCCAACTTCATTTTTAAAGGACCAGAAATTCTGGAGGGTCAGAAATTCTTAATTAAGTTTTATTAATTTATTCTTATTCTCTTTTTACCCCTGTATCTTAGCATTGGTGTATTTAAACAAAGACCTGAAAAGAGAAGTTCCAGTAGCATGTTAAGGCTCCCAGACCTCAGGAGTTCAAATTGTTCAGAGAATTATCCAAACTGTTGCATGATTATTATATGCACTCCCTCTTAGTGCCAAATCTCCTGGTGCTTTGCTAAATTTGTGAGGAAAATTAAATTTGTGCTGGGTGACTAATCAAAAATATAGATTTTGGAGGTTGATTTTCAACTTATTTTCATTGTTTCTGTCCTATATCCTATTATCATCACACTGCTTTTCAGTAGCTTACACATGTGGAAAGCCTGTACAAGAGTCCAGATTTATGCTTGGTAGCAGTTTTCTTGCACAAGAAAAGGGAGTGGGACCACCTATGAAGCAAATCAATTCTCAAGATGAACAAAGGCATCAGTAACCAGGCCAATAAGTTGGCCAGGCCAACATTTGCTTAACAGGAGGTTTTGGGTGACAAGAGGTTTTAGGATGGATTTGATGAAACCACGGTTTCATCAAATCCATCCTAAAACCTCTTGTCACCCAAGGAGTGAGTTTTGTCCAAGACACAACAGGCTTTCTATGAAAGCTTAAAAACCATAGACCACCTTCCCAGCAATCCCCTCCTAGCCACCATGGATGTGAACAGCGTATACACCAACATCCCACACCAGGATGGCATCCAATCCTGCCTTACATATCTATAAGTGTAAGATTACAACTCAAAATACAGACCTAAAGCTATTACAGAACTTATACACTTCATATCCACACACAATAGCTTCCTTTCAGTAACCAGCACTTCCTCCAGACAATGGGTATATGTATGGGGACCAAAATGGCCCCACAGTATGCCAACCTTTTTATGGGCCACCTCGAAATAATTCCTCAAGAACTGCACCATCAAACCTACCCTATACCCAAGATATATAGATGACATCATCATCATTTGGACCCCAATCCTGAAATCTGATTGATTTCCATCACAAACTCAATAATTATCACCTGGGATCCAGGTTTTCCATTTCCCACAGAAAAACGGAGAAAACCATGGATTCCCCCACACACACACCTTTTCTTTTTAAAATCAGAGAAAATTTGGATTTCTCCTTTTAGCAAGCAGACAAACCTGTGGATTCCCCATTTGTGCAAAGAACTCTGCAGGCTGATTGAGCTCCAGCCTGCAAGAGCTGTTTGCAAACAGGGTGGGAATCCCCCAGCCCTGCCTGGAGGGGAAGGGGGAGGGGGAAGGGTGGGGCCTGAGGCTCTTAGTCAGCCACAGCTCAGCCTCACTCTTCGCTCCTGGAGTCTGTGAGGCAAGTAGGGCTTGCAGGGAGCTGGGGGGTTGTGGGTAATGGGTGGGAGCACAAGCAGGGCTGGGGGGGAAGCCAGAAGCTGGCCCCACCTGAGCAGGCAGCAGCAGTGGGGGAGCCAGCTCCATGCTGCTTCTGCTATACTCCCTGCTGTTGGGGGGCAGGGAGTTGTAGACTTGGGTCCCTGACCCCATAGCTCTGGCAGCTGGGGCCCCCTCTGGCAGGGCTAGGGAAGGTTGCAGGGGGCTTTTAATTTTAATAATGGATTTGGGGAGTTTTAAATCAGAGAAAACCAGGACCCCTGATCATCACCCCTCCATCAGACTCTCTCTTGACTACTCCAGCACCAACATTTCCTTTCTGGACACTATGATCAATATCCATAATGGTGAAATACAAACCACCATATACAAAAACCCACAGACCAACACACATCTATACAGAACCAGCCATTGAGCTAAAGACACCAAGAAAGCTGTAATATATAGCCAAGCCCTGCAAGACCACTGAATTTGCATTGAGAACACCTGCAGTCATCACCTCACAAATCTCAAAAGGGCTTTTAACTCAACAAGGACACTCCCTTCAGAGACTGAGATCACACTTTTGAAAGAGCTATCCAGATACCACGTGAAGAATTGCTGCAGTACAAAAAAGAAACTCCCTATGAATTGCACACCATTAGTTATGGCATACCATCTTTCCTTGGAACCTATATGGAAAATCCTCAAACAATTGCAACCCATACTAGAAGAAGACCCAATTCTTAATGAGATCTTCCCAGAACCATAATCCTAGCCTTTAAACAAGCACCAAACCTCTCCAATATCATCACCACAAGCAAACTTCCTGTGGCCCAAAACACAATGGATCCAAACCATGATGGGACAAGAAATGTAAAATATGTCAACACATCTCTACCACTCCCATAATAACTGCACCCCACAATAAAACCATCACCATTCCTGGATATTACACCTGCCCCTCCAAAAGTGTAATGCATCTCATCTAGCGCACTGAATACCCTGATGGAAACTACGTAGAAGCCAAACAACAACTGCGTACCAGAATGAACACACACTGAAAATATATTAAAGACAAGAATACCCAATTACCTGTGCGTGCACATTTCTCATAAGATAGCCACTCTCTCACCAATCTCTTCAGTTCTAATTCTCAAAGGGAATTTACAAAATGCCTTTAGTAGACAAGCCTAAGAAATTCATTACATAAATACATTTTGACAGACCTGCATTTTTAAGATTGGCAAAACTTGGCATTGGCATATTTCACAGACCTGCAGTGGCATATTGGCTTAAGCTACTATTCCACTCAAGAGAGTACTCAAACATTGCTCCCTAAGCCTGAAGAAGAGTTTTTGTTAGGGCTGTGCAAAATTTCACCAGCTCTTTCATTTCAATGCTGTTTCAACTCATTTTGAGCTTGAAACAGTGAAATTGAAATGAAACAAAGGGCTTCGAAACAGCCTCAAAACGAAACGAGGGCAGTCAAAACATTTCAAAAGTTTCAAAACTTTGAGTTTTGAAGCTGAAGCTGGTATCGCTTACAGGGAAACAAAGTAAAGAGAGGGAGGAGGAAGAAGTGTGGGGGGGGGGAGGAGGAGGACTGTTCTGCTATTGATTGTGTAGCTGGCCAGTGACTGATCCTTCTCTGAGGTCCCTTCCAATCCCAGTACTCTGGGGGAGGGATGGAAAATACAGCATAAAAAGCAGCATTGTTTGAACTGAGCTGCTTTCTGCTTTGGGGTCAGTTACTGAGCTGACTTCCAGTAGCTCAGCAGCATCAGAAAACAAAGGCTACCATTCATTTCCTACTACTAGACGAGCAAGTGGGATTCATTAATACCTTTTGCTTTCTATACCCTTTTATTTTATTATTATATTCATTGATTCTTTTTAGGTACAGAAACTCATGGACTCAAAATAGACACTGGAGTTCTGACACGCTACAACCTGCTGGACATTTGACTCCCCAGGTACCTCTCCACTTTTACCTGTGCTGCTACATCCCCCTTCTCCCCCACCCCAGCCTGTCCCTCACACCCTGACACCTTCCATTTTCACTGACTGGCTTTTTTTGCCTGCATTGCATGCCAGCCTCTGGCTTCTTTACTATTTTTTTCATCAAGGAAGAGCGCACAGACCAACTGCAGGTGTTTCCTCAGCCTGACAAAGGGTTTTTCAACCCAAAACCTTGCTAAGATATATTTCTCCAACTATTCAGTTGGTCTACTAAAAGATAGCAGATGGACCCAAAGAACCTTGTCTAACAGCGCCATGTCCTTAGACCAACACCCCTAGCACCTGTCCCTGGTCAGCTGACTGAAAGGAGGCAGGGCCCTGGGCCCATCTGAGCCCCAGGGCTGGGGCTGGCAGGGAGAGTTCTCTGGCAGCTGCTGGAGAAGAAGCTCCTGCAGGAGAGGAAAGAAAGGCTCTGTGCTGTTGCAAGTGCTACTGTGCTGCTTACTAAATTATTACCTGTTGTTAAAGTGGTGAACTGGACTGAGGCTGTAGGGGAGGAGGTGATGTCATTGGGGCACACTACTGTGTCTTGTAGAGGCCCCAGCACCAGTGAGGGCATGCCTTACACACACACACACGTCACGAGTTTCGCTTGTCAGCAGCTTGAGGTACAATTTCCCATAAAGCCCTGCACCTATCTCCTTGAAACTGGACAGGCTTTGTGGCCTCAGCAGGGTCTACCATCCCTGCTGTTTTCATTTGAATAAGGAAAGAAAGGAAAAAGTTTTAGGCAGTTTTGTGATTCCCCATCACGGCCTGTGGGCAAAACATTGAACCAGCATCAAAACAGCAAAACACTTAACGAAAGGGTGCTTCAGAATGAAGTGAAACTCTAAACGAAACTGTCCCATAGAAATTGTGAAATGGAATGTGAAATGAAGTGGTGCTGTTTTGCATAGCCCTAGTTATTGTGCCCCTAAAAATGTAAAGAACATTTTTTCCAACTATTTAGTTGGTCTAATACAAGATATCACATTTACCCAAGGAACCTCATCTGCCTATGTCCATAGAACAACACATCTATAACCAACACCCATGATACAATAATGTAATAGAAATGAGTGGGGAAAAATGGTACAGGAAAGGGGAAACAGAGACTAAATAAGGATTCAGTAATGTACACCATGTGGACCTGTAATAAAATATGGCTAATAAGGGAGGAGGCATTGTCAGGAAGCATTTTTCAAGACCAGAAGGACAATTTAAGGCTATCCCTACTACAAAGCGCAACAAGGGTGAGATGGTTTCCATTCCAAAGGCACATCCAGACAAGCAATATGTAGTGCAGCAGGCCCATCTGCAGTACTGCACACAGAACATGTTGCACATGCAGGCATTCCCCACACTGCTCATTTGCAGTGCCAGGGCAGAGGGGAGGACGGAGGTGCAACTTTGGCACTGGGAGATCCCAGTGTCAAAAAAATCCCTGTGCCTTAAAAAAAGCACAACCAGGCTCTGTGCTGTCAGATTGCCATGGCTGCAGCCCCCAGAGGCCCTCAGGACCCAGGTAAGGCTGCTGGGGCAAGCCCAGGTGCAAGGAGTCACATGCCAGAGTGTGTGTGTATGGGCATTTCTCAGGGACAAGCAGCAGTTGCACATATTGTGCCGCTGCTGTTTGTCTTTGGGGAAATTCATGTTCCCACTTGTGGGGACTTCCCCCCTAAGTGTCTGGAAAGATTTACATGCTTCCTATTTTCAATAAGTATCTTCTTTATTAGGCGAGTAATCCATTTCCTAATACAGGACAGTATTCAGTTTATAACAGACAAGAGAAGTGAGGTACTGTTTGTTTTACTATAAAGTACTTTGCAAGATAACTCTTACCTGGTATTTCCTCCATTATATTCCTGTATCTTCCTTCCAAAGGAGTCCTCATGGAAGATCCTGGACTCCATGTAAGTAGAGCTCTTTATTTTTCTACTTATCCTAATGATTAATTTCACTGTGGCCTGACCCAAAGCCCCTGAAATCAAGGGTAGTATTTTACCATTGACTTGGATGGATATAGGGTAAGCTGCTAAAAACAAACCCTTCTCCACTTCACACTTGATAGAGTTTTTAAGTTTCATAGGAATTTTCATTCTCCAATTTTGCCTTATATATCCCACTGCAAGGAAAAGAGGTCCATTAAACCATTTCCCCAAAAGCATTAATGTTATTTTATTATCGTCTTCCCAGCTACAATTTACCTTCCTCAAGTTTTCACTTTTCCTACAATTCTCAGTTTCTTTGCTTGGCAAGGAAAGGATTTATTTTATGGTTATTTTTCTTTAATATTTAAAAATTTTTGGCTGGCCTGTCTTACTTAAAGTGGAAAATAAAGAATACAGAACAAGTTGCTCAACCTTGCCTGAGACTTTTTTTTTTTTGCGCTAGTATAACTTACAAAACTCTGATTGTACCTGGCTGTTCTACAGGCAGTACCTTTCTTTTTCACTCATGTTACACTCTTGATGACTGAAGTGTCACTGAGCTTTATCCTTTAGCCAATGATCACTCTTTTTTATAGAGCCATAATAAAATTACCAAACTCTTATCTCAGTTTAAATCATCGTAATTCTGATGTATAGCTGCAAACACAAATATCTACAAAAGATACTCTGATAATATTATCACCCTGATTCACCCTATTTCATAAGAAAGGAAAAAGCATGTACATCCAGGTCCTCCGCTGGCGTAAATCAATGTGTATGTAGTTCCATTTACTTTAATACAGCTTCACAGCTTTGTGCTAGCAGAGAATTAAATCATTCATTGTCCTTGGAAGCTGAGCCCCAAAGCTGCTGTATAAACTCTTAGATCTCTGCAGAGTTATCATGCCACTTCATTTTCCTCAGTATTTCCAGTAGGAACTAGATACTTTTATAGAACTGTTGTGGAGGAAATATCCTTGCCCATGTCTAAACATGATGGGCCATATCCATCCACTACACTATGTTAAACAAATGGTTTTGATGGCTGGATTTGTTTTCTCAAAAATTAATGCCACACTATAGATTAGCAATATGAAAGCCAATTGGACTGGCAAACTGGGCATTTCTCTTACAGGAATTTAGTATTGGCCCTATGATAAAAAACAAAAACAATTTTCTTCAAACACCAGACAACTTTTAACCAGCATTTATCCACCCAGGATTTTGTTGTTGTTGTTGTTGTTGATTTGAGGTCATCTTTACCAGTCTGGTAGATTAGAAAGAATAACATCAATCCTAAATGACAATGAATGTTCCAGAAGTTTGGCTTTTTTTTTGTTAAAAACAACTTTTACATTGTTAAAGGAGTTGGATTTAAGTTGATCTATTTGAGAATCCAGCCATGCTACTTAAAAGAAAGGATTTTCATAAAGTTTACTAAATCTGAGCAATGGAGAAACCTTGCAATGGGACTTGTGTCCCTAAATCTCTATGGCTTTTGCATATCTTATCCTTTACATCTCCTGTAGGAGCCAGCTGCTTTCACAGCTATAGCAAGTACCCTGACTTTAAAAAGTTTATCTTTGCAATTTATACACATTCCAATCCTGGACTTTGTGACTGCTGCCGGTGAGCTGTGGGCCACGCAGGGGAGCTGGGGCCATGCAGGCTGTGCGGAGGGTGGGCAGCAGACCCCCCCCGCCCCCCCCGACCTGCTCACTGATGCTACAGCGATGTAGCATCAGTGGGCATAAACCATGATGCCAACACTACATCACCATAGCAATGTGCTAGTTTGCTATAGCACATTGCTACAGTGATGTAGCTGCTAAAAATAACCGTGAACCTCTGGGACAGCATAGTAACACCTGTTACTGTTCCATCATTTAGTACTTGCTTTAGGAAGCACTAAATGACAGTACAGTAAAGACTGTGCCATTTGGGGCACGTGTAGATGTGCCCACTGAGTCAAAAGCTGCTAAACTCTAGCATCAATTAGGCTGAGTACTGAGATGTGGCTTCTATTCAGCCATTGTCCAACACTTCACACTTCTAGGTACACTGACTATCAGGCATTAATCTTTTAAAATTTACCTTGGTGTGCAAATGGTCTGAAAAACCTCAGGGAGGTATAGATGGTACTATTAGATCCTTGTATTGTAATTCTAGGTCTAAACCATGGAGTTATTTTGGGGTCTGATCCAGGGTTTAGCCTTAATCCTACATTCTCTATGCAGAAAAAAAAAATCTCTGAATTATATTTTGAGGTGCTTTAAGATGCAGTTAGCTTATTTGGCTTGGAGCAAGGTTTTAAGGCTAAATGTCCATCCAGTTTAAATTGGCCTGGATTCCACCCACTTTGTAGTGAGGATGGAAGTAAAAGTCACTTGAGTGCTGATACTCCTCCAATGCCCTGCCCATAAAAATTTCCCAGAAAACTGCTCCCATAATTAACACAATTGATTGTGAAAGTACCCTCCAAGAACTCTGGAAGAAAAAAAAAAAAACATGGCTCTAAACACACATGGGTGAATTGAAAAACAGCAAGAATATAGCAACACAAGTGCAGTTCAGACCTGAGCAAGACTGACCTTGCATTACAGGCATGTCCTAAGGCATTCTGCAGTGTGAACAGAAGTATGATTTTTCCAAGACACCTTGTTCAGTGTAAATTTTCTATGCCTTCATTATCAGAGTTCTTAAAAAAAAAAAAACACAACCCCTCCCTGCCAAACTTTCCCCCCTCCCCAAAAAGTTTACTTATGTAGTGAAAAAATTCCATCTTCTTAGGAGGCATTTAAAGTTCAATCCTGAAATGCCTAAGTTCTGAGTTTTGCATCTTTAGAACCAGTTGACCTGAAAAACAAAATTTACAGTATTTGCCAGATTTCCTGGAGGAGGCATCAATATTGAATAAATCATGAAAAATATTTGTTAAAAAAAAAAACAAAACACAGGAATTCAGTTAACTTGAAAATTTGTCCTAAAGCATAACTGAGCATCTTCACAATTGTAATACTATTCAGAATATGTTTTGAATAACATGTTTTATTATAACTTGTTTTGACATTTTATAGGATTTACATATTATTCAGCAAAGTGGTTTGAAATATATAAACAAGATATTCTATCAACACTACCTACTTAAAAATAGAGAGGTATGACAAGTGTCTTCATTAACAGATTATACAAATGTAAGAGAAATGAATCCGAGTTTGTTTACAATGACAATATTTGTAATAATTATATTTGCCCTGCAGAATGTATTTTATATATACAATTCCTATTCACTGGCCCATTACACATTATTATACTAACCCGGGTTTACCAGAGTGTGTACTCCCCTCTCCAATAGAAGGTATGGGTCAGCAGGGCATATATGCTGGAGATGGAAACTGCAGCTTGCTCACAGTTTCCCCTTCTCCAGTGTCTCTATAGAAGAAGACCCTGATACAATATTCTAAATATATACATGGTTCATTCAGATGCAGAATAAAAGAGGAGGGGGTAGAATGAACTGAATAGGTGATAAAGATAAATATTTACATAATATATTCAACTCAGCAAGTAACAGAACAGGTAAGTATAACAGTCCCCAAGACCCACAAGAGAAACCTTGCCTGAGGATCCCCAGAGGGTAAATATGTCCCAACAATTGATGGGTAAGCCCCTCCCCACCCCAAATATAAAGCACAACAAGCAACTAATAAACAGTCCAAAATATATGGTAATCCCAAATACCCCCACCCTCTAGAGTCTCTCTCTCTCTCCCTCCCTCTGATGGGGCTATCCTCCGTGTTCCTCCCCAGTGGAAAACCCCTTGCCTGAGAACTCATGCTTCCCTGCGAGTAGGGTCCAGTAAGGATTCCCAGTGTTTTGTCCCCAGCTTGGCAAGTGCTCCTGTAGTGGTTGCTGTCTCAGTCCCCGCGCGAGGTGTGTGGCTCGTTAAGCACACCTGGATGGCTCGGCCTTCTCAGCAGGTTGCAGACTTGGGCCACCTTGTGTGTGCCTAGGACCAGGCCTGCTGTGCTGCAGAGCCTGTGCTGCCCATGGACACACATACCTGGCAGCAGGGAATGGGGCCCGAATTGACCCCTGTCCCCTCCAAGGGCCCTCAACCTGACAATGACTCAAAACGCAGTGACATCCGCACTGTCCAGCCTCGTACCAGGGTTGGAGACTCGAGCCACCTCAAGCTGCTCCCAAGGTCCCTGTCCCTCTTGGAACCTCCATGCAGTGATGCCTGCACTGGTTTGCCATGCTTTCTTGCAGCGAGGGGTTGGGGACACAGCCACCTGCCACTCCTGCCTAACAGTGGAGTCCTTGGGCTCTTCAGGGCAACTGGAAGTGTCCCCTGGGTAGCTCTTCCTCAGCCCCAGCTTCTTCTTTCTTCTCCATCCCTCATATCTCCCCCATGTGCTGTGCACACAGCTCTTTGTATAGAATCTTGGGGCAGAGCCCCAAAAAAGAAGACAGGCCAACTGGGAGGAGGTGAACCACAGTCTTCATTTAGGTCCACTCCTCACCTCACCCCAATGTAGGGGTGAGGTGGACTCCTCCCGAGGCTCCTCCCCTGCTGGTCTGATTGGTGGGTTTGCCCCACCAATCACTTTGGCAATTCTCTAAGCCCAAGGAACTGGGCTGCCACACATGTTATTCTGGATATGGTTCTGAATATTTTTAATAGGGAATCTTAAACATGCAATTTACATTCTCAATACTCACATGCTTGAGCATAATTAAACTTTAATATTGTATACCACAGACAAGGATCTCTGGCTTTTTCTGCTCGTTCTCAGTTGTAAGAATGGACAGAGAATCATACCCTTACTTATGTCACCATTTTTAAAAATGTATATGAGCCACATTTTCAGGTGCCAATGTATGTTATATATTTTCACTTAAACATGCAAATGATAGCAATCATGTGCACAAGCCTATCAAAACCTATGGCCTTTGATTTTCCTCAGAAGAGTTTTGTGCATGTAATCTTGTAAAAAGATCTGATCCATAAATCAACAGAAAAATGTCTGAAAAGAAGAGTTAATAATGTTGACACCAGCCTTAAAAAGTTTACCTAGGAACAGGTATTGTGTTTGTCCTGCAACAGAGAAGTCCTGGGACTGGTGTACAAACACATCGCCTTTAGTCAGGGTTTAGTCAGCACCTGAATCCACTGAAACTGTTCTGGTGTTGATCCTGGGAGAACTCTTTCTGATGCACTTCATGATGTCCTGGGACAAACTGGTAGCACTTTTTATTCCCTGAACCTTTTTAGGGTTTGTCCTAAGACAAACAGAAGTCTGAATGACTGTATTTTGTCCTAGGATGAAATGGTTTCTCTTGGGACAAATGAATTTTTATTTAGCCTTTATGTTCAAAATTATCTAAATTTATGAACTAAAAATCTTGAGGATAGAATTACAAAATTCCACTACAATACAAACCTTAAGAATCAAAAGCAGCTACTAGGCAGTGTGGTTAAAATAAATTAAATACTGAGTTATAAGCTTGCCACCTGAAAATCCTGTCAGACTTTATACACACAAGTTGCTAGAGTACCAAGTGAGACAGGAATGAAAGACCTGGATGCAGATTCTCAGTATGTATAAACTGAAAAGCCTCTATACTACATTATTCTAGCTGAGTTTCTGACCCTGTTGTCTTTCATCTAGAAATGGCTCCAGGTAGTATTGAGGAATTCTTCAGTCTGAGCATGATGGGAAGGAGTATAAAGAATTGAAAACAATAATAACTACAGTAGTTTGAACTGTCTTTAAAAAAAAAAGACAAAAAAAAATCATTTGAATTTGTGGGAAACCTTTAAATGAATTAAGAAAAATACTGCCTCTGTTTGATTTGAATTAATTTTCATTAAGGGTGAGGGTTTGACTTGGTTATTTTGGCGATCTGTTTGGTTAATGATTGCCTGCAAATGAATGGGGCTGGGCTTGATCCATGCCTCTTTTAGTCTTATGTTCCTATGTCCAAACAGAAGTCTACTGAAGCAGCAATTAAGACCAGTATTTTAAAAGCTTCCACAATTTAGTTTTCCATGGCCTACTATGTGGGAATACTTCATGAAATCTGTTCTCACTACTGTAACTGCTAGATCAGGTGAGAAAACCAAAGACTTTCACAAGATCATATTTCCACTCTATGGCAGTTATTTGGATGGATTTTTCTAACCAACTCTGTTACCAGTTACTTAATTTATTGTAGTCTGGTTTAAAATAATCTAGTTCCAGTGAAGGTTGTAGGGGGATTTTGATTTATACGAATAAATGATCTGGCCTTTGATAACTTATTACATCTACCATAGCAGCACATGAACACAAAGAGTGAGTCCAGTGTCTGAACTATTATGCTGTTACCAACCTTAAGCAGTACTGAGCATTCCTAAATCCCATTGACATCCAGTACACAAAATCACTCATGTTAGATCTCTACAGAAAGAAAAACAGTCACCTGATGGTAAAATATATAGCCAGATCCTCAACTTATGGAAATCAGCATAGCTCAATTAAGGTTCATGGAGTTATAGCAATTTACTCCAGCTGAAGATCTTGAAAGAAATATTTTCTGCTCCAGTCGAATTTAGCTTTATTAGTTCACTATCACTGCAGTGATCAATACTCCAATGGATATGAGGATACTGTTCTTTAATAATGTTACGACTTATGTCACTTACTGGCATTAATCGTTCTATATAAAAGATATTTTGACTGATCTCAGACTTAGTACATCACCACAAAAATATTTATGGATTGAGAAGTAATCCATCTCTATGCACAACCATATATTTACAGCTTTGTGAACAGTCCCTGTTATCCAATGGCTCCAATCTGCTTCAATTGAAGTCAAAGAGATTTTTGCCATTGATTTCAATATTGGACAAATCAGGCCAAATGTAGAATGACAGATAGTGATATACAAAAGGTGAATAATTTTAATTGTGTTTTAAATAAGAGAAAAATATGCCAGAGAATAATTTAGTCCATTATTTTAATTCTATAACTTTGTTTCAAAATGTGAACATTAACAAGGGCATTAGATAGTAAACTCTACAGAGCAAAAAGCTGCTAACTATTTGGTACAAACTTTCCTATAATACAGCACTGTATACATTTACAGCACTACAGAAATAACAATAAAAAGTGCCTACCACTGAAATCACAATCACCCCATCCTCTTAGCCATAAATAAGAGAAACCTTTAGCATCTTGGCAGGATGTAAACATCTATTCATTTTTCTCTTCAATTAAATATTAAACAACATTTAAAACAATATAGAAACATCCATTTAAGTGACAGAAGAAGAATAATTCAGTGTGACTTGTCTTTTTAGCTAACTTTCACCTGCTCTGATAGAGGTGAATTCCTGGCTTTAAGTCAGTAGGACATAAATGTGCAACCCAAATGGCATAATGAATTATCATAATTGCAAGCAAAATGAAATGGATAAAATGACTCCTCTGACACTATGTCATTCAGATGAAATGTGAAATGAAAACAAAAACAGCAGGTTATATGTCAGAGGACAGATCACAACCATGACTTCACTGTCAGTGAAATCCATCATTGTTTTTAAGTAATTCGTATTTGGCAGGTCCAGATAATAATTTCATATTCTCACAACCTACCTCTTTCAGTTCTGCCCTTTCTTCCTTAGTGGCACAGTTAAAAAAATCAGTGGAAGCCTTTCCACTGAAGATCAGCCATTTTTCCTCTTTGAAGGAGGGAAAAAATCTAGGAGGCAATCAGCCCTAGCAGCTGTAGTGCAGACAGCAACAAAAAGCTGGGGTGCTGTCAGCAAAGGTGGTCATACCGTTGGTATGTTGGTCAAGTGCTACTCAAGTATTCACTAATTTAGCATTCATATTTGGTGACAATAATTAAACCATCCACATTCTCCTCTTGTTCAGTTTGATGGCATAACATAAAGAAGAAAGATTGAAGCTGTAGGGTAGCACCAAAGGAAAAAAAAAAGTGCTTGCCAGGTCTGCTGGAGATGGAAGAGGAAGGAAATGATTAAGGTCAGGTCCACACAGACTTCAGAAGTATTTGTGGAAGGCAGTGATTAGAAAAAATACAAGGTGTGCAAACAGCCAGCAGGAGAAGGGATAAGCCACTAATCTGATTAAAGGCCCTTCATCCAGGTGACTTTTCACCCTTTGTCTTTTTAATATAAACACCTCCTTCCCTTACGAGTTATCAAAATATTCTTCTTTCCAAACAGTTAGCATTCAGTTGACAAACTTTCTCAGGACATCTTCAGAAAGTGTGTGTGTGTGTGTGTGTGTGTGTGTGTGTGTGTGTGTGTGTGTGTGTGTGTGTGTGTGTGTGTGTAAAACTTGATTATGTGTAGCAAAATGCCTCTATGCTGCCTTACATTTTATTTCCTATTCTTAGAAAACTGAAATCCCGTAAATACTAAGGTTAGTTGACTTGAAATTTTTGCATTGTCATCAAAAGCATTTAGCAAGATTTTAAGCACCAAGACTATAAACCTTCTAAGTCCTTATTGCTTTTCTGATTAAAAACTTTAGGGCCCAGATTAATTAAGATACTTTTATTGCAAATACCCTAATATACTCTAGAATGTATAGTGCCTAATTCAAAGCCCTTTGGATCAAACTGAAAGTCATCTGTTAAGTGATCTGTGCCGCATTACTGGTAAGCAGACATTTACTCATGCTCTGCTTTATGCATTCCACATCAGTAGCAAATAAGCAGGCGAGTTTACTGACCCATTAAAAGGTGGATCCTCCTGAGCTCTGTATAAAGGGTAACGCAAGTCTAGTATCTGTGTAATTAACTCACAATTATGTAAGCAATAAAGGCATAATTTAAGATTATTAATATGTTAAAATTGTAAGGAATTTTTCTGGCATTTAATTAACATTTACCAAGACAGTCTACAGCAAATTAAATATCAATTAATAAAAATACTGACATTTAGTTAGATACTCTATTAGTTGTCACAATTATTAACTCGATATTGCTGGCTTTTTAAATTACAATTAAGTGCCTAAACATTCCTTACAATTTTTATGTGTTGAAAATCTAATTATATTTGTGTCCTATAATTTTAACTTGATTACACATCATCTTTCCTATTAAAGATTACACATTATCTTTCCTATTAAATCTTAATAAATGCTCTTTTAACTGTCAATTGATGTTCAATTGACTTAACCATGATAAAAACCACAGACTTATTTTTTTTCGTTAAAAATAGCTGAACTGTTAGATGTATTGTCCTCTTTTACTGCATCTGGAACAGACTGAGTGATTATGTTCATTTTGACATGGTTTATGTATCCAATTCCCAACTGGCTTGGGAATACCGTTACCTTTCCAAGACTCAGCTAAAAATACAAGGAAAACAGTGTCCTAAAAACAAGTGTGGAATACCTCCTCATCTGGCCTGAGAAGCAACACTGGTTTCAATTCACCAGTTAAGGATTTGGTCCAATACTTCCTTTTTTGGAACGTAGAAACATGATCCTTTCATAGATCATACACGATGCCTTAAGCAATGTAGAACACTGTAGTAATAATATTAAGATAACTTCTGAGGGCCTTACTGAAAAAAAGACACTTACTGATATCTGTGGCTAATGTTCAACACCCGTCATCCCATCATTCAGGGTTTCCAGCTCAAGTCACTGTTTTAAGTCCTATTTTTGACCTTCAGTTACATGAAATAGTCATTCTTACAGCTTTGGTATAGCATAGTATAATTTCAGGGTAACTATTTCCACAGACCAAAGGTACCAAAGGCTAGTGGACTACACCTCTGAGGACTATTCCTGGTGCAGAGTGATTCTCTGATGTACAGAGAACAAGATGGCTCTCTGTAACACCCCCTCAAATTTCTGAGCATATCAAGTATAGCCACAGAGATACTACGCTCCATCTACTTTTGGCAGCAGAAATTAACCATTGGGAATGGTCATAAGCAGATCCAGGATTTTAAAAAGAGGGGTATGGCAGATGCAACCAGTGCCACAGCTTGACCACAAGGTGTGGCTGGAGCCCTCAGGCCCACAGGAGAGACAGAGGGAAGCATGTGAAGGGAGCAGGAATACTTCACGCAGCTGCTGTCTAAAATTCTCTACTGGAACCTGGCAGGAGCAGCCCCGGGACACCCCTGTGCTCAGGGCAGGGGCAGCAGCAGTGGTGAGTGGCTCTCTCCTTTCTGCACCCATTCCTTGAGGATCCTGCTGTGGAGAATGGCTGTGCAGGGTCCAGACCCTGCCAGGGTCATTGGACAGTGACATAGCTAGGGTGGGTTGAGAGGGGCATCTTTCCTGGGTCCTGACTTGCGTGGTGCAAAAAACAACAACTGCTGCCACAGCCATGCAATCATGCCAGCAGTTCAGTATCAGCCAGAAGTCACTGCTGCCCAGGCACATTATAATGCATCCATTGGCAGGGGCAGTGGGTGGGTCCCTGCCCCCTCCCCATGTCCCTGCCCCCCCACCTCCTCCCCAGTTTGCTTCACTGGCTTCAGGGCTCCAGCTATGGGGAGAAGCTTCTCAGGGTCCTGTGTTTAGCCAGAGACAGTGGCAGCAGTAGGCAGGTCTCCCTGTTCCCACACCTGCTCCCTTCCTGGGCCCCCCACCCTGGGGTGGTAGGAAAAAAAAACTCATTGTTCTACACGGCACAAAGGGGGTACAAGTGAACCATCAACTAGATCTGCCCCAGGGAACTGTTGGCCTCGAGAAGTAAGTTAGAGTGGTCTCAGAGTCAAGGGAGCCATGAAAATGGTATGCAACCACTTGTAACCTCTCTGAACTGCACTGAAGCAGAGTTCAGTGGAGGACTATTATAAAACAGAACTAAGTCTAAGCTTATAGACTGCAGATCAAGATCATGAATCTATCTAACCACTCCCCACTTCAACATTAGCCTGAAAACAGTGTTCATAACCCTAGCTTCAAGAAATACACGTAACAATTTTTAAACATAATCTTTTACCTAAAATTGCCATCTGCCCAGCTAAAGCAGATGCTATTATGAAGAAAGACAATAATAAAATATTCAGCTGTGGCAGTTTTAATAGGCCACAGGGTTCCTGCTCACTTTCTCCTAACTTGATGCACTGCATGCTATTCAAACAACTGCTGAGTTGTATCCCAAAAGTGACTGCACTTCAGCTTTGGATGGAAAGATTTCCACAGATTAGTTCCCTCAGATGCATCCTCTTTTGAGCCGTTATTCATAGGAAAGACAGGAAAAAGAAAACTGTATTTCAGGATTTGTAAAACTCTTTGGGCTTCCTTGGGATGAAAGGCAATATTTGGAATGAAAGCCCTAACGTTTCTAGGCTGCATCAATTCAAATTAGTTTATCTGAGAGCTCCTACCACGATACAATATGCATGCACAGAGCAGCTGAAGAAAGATGTACAGAAGTTATTCTGATCCAAAATACTTCCTTGCTCAGTGTCAGTCTGCTCAGTCTTCCCTGACCAGCTCTCCCTCTACCTCCCCCCACCCCCCAGTCAACTGTTCCCATCTTGGGAACATTTTTTAAAGAGCATATTTTGTGGGGGAAAAAATACCTATAAAGGGTTGATTTATATCAGTAGAGCATGCCACAAATAAGCCCCATGCCATCTTCTGCCACACTGATCCCATTCCTTTGCTCAATCTGCTGCTCTGCTCCCTATTCTGTACTCCTCGTCTGATCTCCTGCTCTGCTTACTACTTCCTGGCCTACCTGCTATTGTGTTGCCTGTGCTCCCCTCTTTGATCAGCCGCATGTCACACAAATAGGCTGCCCATGCCACTTGTGGTCTTTGTAGCACAGGTTGGCCACCCCTCATTAAGATTATGCTCAACAAATGTGATTCTGTGAAAACTGGCTCCAGAGTCTTCGCAACTGAATATGCCGTGTTAAACAATCATGATGCCAGGACTCAAAGATGGAGGCTTTAAGTCTGTGATAATCTCAACTCTTCTCTATGGCTGTGAAGCTTGGGTGACCTATAGGGACCAACTGAAAAGCTGGGAACATCATCATCACCACTACCTATGGAAAATCCATAACAAATTTGGAGAATCATTGCACAATTCCAGTGTCCTCATGGATGCTAACACCACCAGTATGGAAGCATTGATTATTCAGCATCAGCTGTGGTAGATAAGGCATTGTGTGTGCATGCATGGTGTACATTTACCAAAACAACTGTTATAATTCCAACTCAGCCAAAGACAAAAGACACATGGGTGCCAGAGGAAATACTACAAGGACACCCTCAAGACAAACATTACGAATGTGGCACTGACACCAAAAATTGGGAAAAACTAGCCCAGGACAGGGCTACATAGTAATGCCTTGTGAGACAAGGTACATCTTACTAGAGGAAAACCATTTTACTCTGGAAGCAAAAGCAGTACCATAGTAAAGGGGTGTGAATGGGGCAACTGCCTCAGGCAGTGAAGTTCCGAAGGGGCACCAAGGGGTGCTCTCGAGCTGGGGTGGGAGATGAAGCCATGAGCAGCTTGGGAGGGGTGGGGGGATGGGGAGAGGTGGCTTCCACCGCTCCGTGCACTCCTGGACAAGCATGTGGGGGCATGTCTGTGAATCTCTGCATGGGGCAAGGGTGGGCTGCTGCTGTGGGCTTGCCCCAGGCACCAAACTTTCTTGCTATGGTACTGGAGAGCAAAATGACAGAAACAGAAGGAAAGGAAACAAGACCAAGGAATTCTTGGTCCAACCCTCCCTTTAACCACCACCAGTGACATCAGCCAGAGAGTCTGCAGCTCTAGGATCAGCCTTCTTGGCCATCAAGGAACTCATCTACAACCCTTCACTTGGTTTGTGGGAGTGATCATCCCCGACTGTGAGAGATCGCCACCACTACCAGCACACAGTTTTTTTGTGAAGCTTCCTGTGCAGCTGCCTAATAACACCGTGCAGTAGCCTATTAGCATGGTTTTTGACTAGCATGCTACTGCACAGTATTATTAGGCTACTGTACAATAAGCATCTTGTGTAGATGCACCACTTCTCATGCATTCTCAGACACTGGATGCTGAGTAAGATTGATTTGTCATCTGACCCAGTATGGTATTTCTTATGCTCTTAACCAGGTCCCTAATTAAACATTAGCTATTAATAGAGCTAGAAAGCTTTAAAAAGTTTGTTTTCTTCCAGGTGGCTCCACTAAAGCTGTTTTTAACAATTAAATGAGCAGACAGAAAAGCGCAACCTGATCTAGGAAGTAAAGATAGAAGCTGCACCAAAAAAGGCCCTTCAGATAACTTCAAGTTTAATATACTCTCCATTTGTTTAATTAGAGAAACAATTTAGAGGCTGCACAGAAAAGTAATAAAAAAAGTACTTAAATTAGACTAATTTCCAAAAAAAAAAAAAAAAAAAAGATTATGGAGAAGCTGGAATATCACTTTGCTCTCCTGATACATGAATGGTTATTTAAGAGAAGCAGGATCTAATACAAAGTACAAATGAAGAAAGACGCTTTTTTTTTTCCCTCGTGTGATAAAGACTATTATTATTCCATGAGCAGTACCTGGGATAAGTAAGCAAAAATAAAGAAATCAGGGTTATTATGCTTTGACGCTGACTATGTATCAAGCCAATGGAAGTCAAAACTCACTTTCATTGGGCACAGATTTCCTGGAAGCTTTTCAATCACAAAGATAAAAGCCATAATTATTACCTTTTGCTTGGCTCAATCAATCAGCAGTTTCATGCAGACAGCACATGGATTGAAATTGAAACCCAGATTTTACTCTCCCACACTTTGCTGTTTATTATAAAGGAGAGGACAAGGTAAGAATATATTTATCAGGTAGATATATATTCTGTTATTTATATTTTACCATCTTGAAGGGGCTTCTGACACATGCCCTCACATACAGCAATAGGCACAAATCCCAGAAGACTGGACATTTACAAGCTACAAATAAGCAGCGGAATGACTTCCTGGTTCCAAAGTCACACATTAGTGATGTATTAATCCATATATATTTACAAACTATTATGATCATTTCTCTGAGATGGCATCAGTTGCAGCTGCAGCAATTCTGAAAACATTTTAGACTCATGATGGCTGGAACAACAACACAGAAATTATAATCATCTGACATCCATTACCATCACTCCTTCAGCTGATTATACCAGCCAACAAATCCTGGGTATGCAGATTGTAGAAGAATGAAAATTAAGATCCCAAACCACTAGAGATCTTACCTAGTCCTTCACTTTTCCTGTGCCTAATCCTACACTGAAGTTATTAGGAGCTCCTCCACTCTCCTCCTGCCAAAATCAATGGGCAACAGATCAGCTTTCTATTTTCTGTGTTGTTTTTTAAAATATTTTCTCTCTTGTTATAGCACTGTACCATGCTGTAAGACCTGCATGATTCTAACTGTAAAAGTATTCCAAATTAACCTTTGAGTCCCAACTGTTTGTTTTTGCCTGTCAAATTTTCATTTGCAGATATTTTCTGATTAATCTAACACTGTAGGACCTGCTTGATTCTAACGGGATGGATGATATCAGACTGCAGTTTCTAATGCATGACCTCAAATCAGGTTAGTGGGGAGACAATGCATGGGCCCGAGGAAAGCATAGACCTAAACAAGCGAGGGACTGAAAAAGAGAAAAAAAGTTTGTTCTCCACATGTCACTTCCTATTTCTGATTCACATGTCTTAGCAATTTGCTACCAATGTTCATACCAATAGTTGCTCTCTTTCAACAGGCCTCCTTAGAGACCATTGTGTTCCTGAGGAGTCTGGGTGCAAAGATTTAGCATTCTGTTGGTGTAATGAAGTTCAGACTGCTCATGGAAGGCGATGCCAAATATCTTCAACTCCCATTGAAAGCACAGTGTGTACTAGTTGTTAGAGTTCATAAAGTATCCACTACCCCAATTGCTTTCTGTGGGTATGTAGAAGAGTCAGGGGAGTGGGAGGAGGAATATCTATGCTCACTCCCTTCCCCCTAGTATCTGGGGGTCAAGCGGCCCCAACAGTAAAGGGGCAGGACACAAGAGCAGTTGAAGCAGGGCAATTACAGAGCCTGCTCAGAGGCAGTAAACAGAAGAAACACTCCTAGATCTGGGAGTGTGGAAAGGACTAAACCCTTACCTGCAGAGTGCTCTCAAGTAGATGGGAGAAGTATCCCAGCAGGGGAAGCCCAGGAATCCCAGGAAAACACAAGAGACAGTCTGGCCCCCTTAAGGTTCCCACATCTGAAAACAGAACCCCTGGAAAGGGGAAGCCCTATTTGAAAACACTAAGACAGGGCTGGAACAGCCCACTCTGTTTATAAGGTCAGAGGAGATGTCAACTCAGCCCAGGTGTCTCCCCTCAGTACAAGGCAGACGAGCTACAGCTGGAGACCAGAAACCAGCGCTGATAGGCTGGGAGTGCAGAGCAGAGAGCCCAAAAGGATGCAGGCAGTAGTGAGAAGAAAAACCTGGTACTAGAGAGCAATGGTGGTCAGGGGTGAGGCATACTCTTGCCCATATTTTTGCATTTTTGTTTCTAATAGATTGTAAAGGCTTCCTTCGAGTAATCCAGGAAGGTACTGAGAGCTGTTCCTGACTGTGACACCTTAACAGCAAGAGCCTGTACTTAAACCAGGAGACTGTGGTGGGGGTACTGGGGATGGAGAAGCCTGTGAGGCTCTGTTACAGGCTATAACTGGTTCTTTTGAATTATTGGACACAGCCCTGGTAGCAGAGCTGGTTCTTCCTTCTTGGGGAGACAACTCTCCAATTATTACCATCAAGTTGTGGCAGGAAAGTGCCTCGAGGAGGTAGTATACCTCTTTAGGGTGTGTGAAGCTGGTTGAGCCATATACAAAGGGACTCGTCTGCAGCATATTATTATTATTTAGCATTTATACCATAGTCGTCATCTTCAGCAATTCCTCTCAGTCAAGGATGATTGTCTTCCATGATTGTCTTGTCTGTGTGTTCAAAGATGGCTGATGAGGCCTATCTGGGATCAACAGACTCTATGGCAATTCAGACATGTGTTTCTGTGTGGGTTGGGTGGTGCTGGAGGAAACAATCTTTCTCCCATTACCATTAACTCATTGCCAAAGGGCTTGAGGAATGTGCTAGAAAACCTGTGTTCATGGAAGATGCCTGCGTGTGACTTTTCTTATCACGGAGAAGCTGCTGCACATCAACTTCCAAACAACTCTTGACAAAACAAGACCTTGATCCAATGTAAGGAGACCAAGACTACTGGGGATCTCATTCTGCTGTAGCCCTTCATTTGCCTTCTCAGCTGTTGAGATTCTAGCATTTTCTTCTGCCTGCTCTGCCATTCAGGACTTGTAGACCTATGCCATCTGTTGTGTTCACCACACCCTGGTGGTGGTGTTGCTGCTGCTTGGTCTGCAACTGCTTCTTCATGAGAGTTACCCTTACTTATTTCACAGCTAACCTTCCCTAAAGGTCTTTCCACTATCTGCCACCTGTGGATGTGCTGGGAAGCAATATAGCTCTGCTCCAAAGGGCAGAGCTGCAGTATGGTCTACAGGATACAGCCTGCTTTTGCTCCACTATATACTGCACAAAAGTATAATCATGTTGCATATAGTCCATGTTCCAGAAGTAAATGGTCTAAAAAGCTGCTATTTAATCATATACTTCAGAATTGAACTTCAAGATTCAGTTAAAATTCTTTTCATTTACTACTCATTGCAGCTACTGGCCGCATCCACTTTGCATTGAAGTACTGTAATTTGGAACATGGCTGTTTGAATCCATAAGTGACAACTACAGGTACTCCTCACTTAACGACCGAGTTCCGTTCCTGCGACTAGGTCATTAAGCGAATTGGTTGATAAGCGAGGAGCCGCCCCTTGATACTGCGTGCCTTGGCTTGAGATGCCGCGCTGCCGTTTCAAAGACCAAAGTGCTTATACTTACGACCAGTTCTCGTACTTACGACCAGTTCTCGCTGGTCGTAAGTCCGCGTGGTCATTAAACAGGTAGGTCGTTAAGTGAGGAGTACCTGTATATGAAATCAAGGGATATGTAAAAACTGAAGATGCTGCTCTCTCTTTTTCTAGTTTTAGATGCCATCAGTATTTCACTATCAAAATTACTAGGTACTGAAAAAATGAAATAAAGTAAAACTATCACGATTCAGAACCAACTGAAGTCAGTGGATATTTTCTGTTTACTTCAATAAGCTTTGCATCTGGTGTCAAAAGGGTAAATGAAGAGGCTTCACTTGAGGATATCTCAGAAAAATGCAGGTCTCTCATGTAGTAAGAGGACTAGACCCCATAAATCTTGTCCCAAGACAAAGGACAATTTTGGAGGTTCAGGGGGATAATTTCTTGTGATATTAAAGAGCAGGTGTGGTTGCAGAAAAAAATAAAGACCTGCTTGAGGTTCATAGATGTGCACTGCCCTGTGGGCATGTGATAATGGCAAGATCATAATTCTTGGAAGGAAATTATAAGCTTCTGGACTGCCTTTGAGGACTGCATAGTATATACAGCCTGCTCTTAAAAGTGAACTAGAGTACTATATTTGCTGATGTTAAAAAAAAAAAAAAAATATTGACTTTTTTCCTGCAGGGTTAATTAACAGTATCTTATAAAGGTATTCATCTTTCTATATGAATAATGTCTGAAGATATTACCTGTGCATTTTGGTGATGTTAATAAAGCTTTTTTTTTAAGTCCTAGATAGAAACGTTTCTGTGGAACTGCTTTTACAGAGGAAATTTATTGTATTAGGCTACAGCTGTAAATTTTCTCCCTCCAATCCTATAAATTTCCTCTAAATGTTTAATGGTTTATAACTGTAATTATTCTTGTGTGCCAACATTAAACTTTAAAAAGTTTAATTTGGAGACTATTCGGAGAAACTCATCTTTTTTACAGCCTCGTAAATAGTTCTTTGATGAAATGAGCAGAGGCTTAGCGTCTGCCCGAGGTGAATACAAATGACACTGTGTAGTCTCTCACTTACAAAAAGGGAGCAAATGCTTTGATGTCTCAAGTGATCAGCTGATACTAAGTGCAACAGTGGTGTGAAGTGATGAGTCTCTGGGTGGATAAACATGATGCACTCAAGTACCATCATCATTTAATAGGAAGGACTTCAACTAGGGAGCCAAACCAGTTCTAGAAAGAGTAGAATGGACCAAAAACCAGGAGCCAGAACTACTTAGGAAATAAATAATGCCAGGATAGATCATGTGATAGGTATTTTTGGCTGCCTGCTTTGAATAATATTGAAGGGATAGCATATGACCGCATAACTTATTGCCTAGCAAATAACCTCCTCTGCAATACTCAGTTGCCATAGCTTATTTTAGGGGAAAATGATAATGAACCTTTTAGTTTATCTTATAATGGTGATATTACAGTAGTCTCTTGCATGGTGCTTGGGGTGAGCAAGTGCCTACAAACTGTGTTTGCTAGTTGCTATTAAAGAATGGAATTGTTTAAGGAATCCAGTACCAGGCCCTGGCTTATGGGGTGGGGGGGATAAATTATGCAAGAGGAGACCTCCAAGAAGAGGGGAGAAATAATTGTTTTCAGAACTCCTACGTAGACGTCAACCACCCAAACAAAACTTGACTTGACTTAGATTTCAGCAGGACCCATCTTCTTGCTATATTGACTATGGAAAAAATTGCTACATTTGAATCCAACTAATCAGAAAAAGAAGGCAAGATGTAAGGTATGCTGTAAGATAAGGTGGATAATTTTAATAGGATTGGGATGAATAGATTTATCATATTGATGATTAGATTATTCTAATACCCAAGATATAGTGCTGCATTAGGTTCTGTACATGTACATGGCAACTATCCCAAAGAGCTTATTATCTAACAAGACAAGAAACAGAAAAAGTAGAGGAAAGGGGTCCCACATACAATTAAGGTAATCATGATGTATTAATTATGTAATATTTTTAAAATTATTTTTCCAAAAATAAAAATTTAGAGGCCAAGAGCTTGTGAACTATAAGATCTGCTCAACAAGTTATGAACAGTTAACATTTTACCCTAGGAATTAAAAGATCTAGGAACCTGTTCCTATAAAAATTATTCTCCAACTGTTTCCTGTCATAATGCACCATAGGAAGAAGTCCCATTCTATGCTGTGAGGAACAAAGAGAAATGCATACTAAGCAACTCACATTCTATTTTTAGAGCTGATGCTTTATGTTGAAGGATTTGGGGAGTCTTCAAGTCAAGACAAACCCTTCTGGATAGCAGTAAATCAACAGTGGAATGGGGAATATTATCTTTTTAAAAGAATGTTTGCTTTTAAAGCATGGCCTTCACACCTTCATAGTGCCTTATTTTATGATATATTAGGCAGGTAGAGAGAGCAAGACAGAAAGAGAGATAAAGAAAGCACCTTATCTTAAAGGCATCATGTAAGTGCAAGGTATTATGAATTATTATAATAATTATTATTTATCCTGGGAATTAACAAAGTCAAAATGGTCTTGAATTATAAAGAACACAGTGGGCACATCTATACGAGACACTTTACTCGAGAGTAGGGCAAGTTATTGCACAGTAAGCATCACTGTCAACATGTGCAGATGCTTACTGCATGGTAATGTGCTCTAATCACAAGGAAATTTGCTACCTGTAAATACAAGAGGCAGATTTACTCACAATTACTTACAGTGCTGTACAGCACATGTAAACACACAAACCAGGAGCAAACTTGCTCCTAGTCAGCCAGGCACCAGGGGGCAGGAGATTGTTCCCTGCCATCTGGAGCCCCCTGCTGAGGGAAAGTCTCCACCATCGGAGCCTGGACAGGGACAATGTCCCCCTGTCCTGGAGCAGGGAGCTGCCAGCCCCCACTTCCTCATGTGGGAATACTTTCCCGCCCAACCTGGAGTGGAGGCTGGGAGCTCCCTGCATGGAGATAGTTCTCCACCCAGCCTGAAGCTGTCTGAGACCTGCCCCTGACCCGGACAGTTCCTGGCCAGCACTGGGCTGCATAGGAAAGTCTGCACATTCAGCCTGGAGGTGGCTGGGGACTGTCCCATTTTGGGCAGTCCTCAGCCAGCTCTGGGCTGCAGGTGCAGGCTTCCTTGCACAGCCCAAGGCTGGCCAGGAACTGTCCCAGTCAGGGGCAGGTCTCAGACAGCTCCAGGCAGATTGGGTGATTGAGGCATGGGACTTGGAAAGAGCTGCAGAGGAGGGGCAGGTCCTATCCTCATGCCCCGTCTGTCAGTGGGGCAGATAGCAGCAAGCTCCCGGCTTGAGGGCTCACTGCTAGCTGCCCCACTGTCAGATTGGGGTAGGAGGCTGGGATCTTCCCTTCCCCTGCAGTTCTTTTCAAGCCCTCTGCCCCTGATTGGGGAGCCAGGGCTGGGACCTCCTTGCTTCTGGGGCAAGGGGACATAGTTTCCACCTGGGGTCCGCCACTGGAGCCTCCCCACCGGCAGGCAAGGAGCAATCTCTCAAGCTCCACTAGGAGATAGTTGTCTTCTGGCCCCTTGCTTGGTGCTTGCTCTGAGGGCTGGTGCAGGACTGAAAGGGGCAGGAGCAGAGTGCTGTCAGGAACAGTAAATCTGCTCCTGCATCCACACTTGTGTAGATGCCTGACCAGGGTGGGTTTACTCTAGAATAACTTACTCTGGAGTAAGCCCACCCCACAGCATTTGCACGTATATACATGCCCAGTGAAAAGCATAGACCCTCAGGATTTCAAACCAGAAAGAGCCAGGAAGTTTGATTTTCTCTATTCTTGCCAATACTTAACCCTTTGGTCACAGCACAACACTGAAGTGATTTGTCAGGAAGAGCTCTGAGAGCAAAGCGTTTTCCTTGGCTGTAATTATGTAACAGAACTAACATTTAAACATCTCTAAAGAACTCTCACTGGCCTTTCTCTCTTCTTCTTCCTCCTATCCCCTCCATACCAGCACCACATTTCATGTCTTCACTGTTCCAAGCCTAAATACCAGTGGCTCTTCTCCTATGGTAGCTAGCAGAGTTGCAGCTATTTTGCACACCAGCCATCCTACAATCATGAGGGTCTCTGCTTCTCTGGCTTTTCTTATTGCTGCTACTCTCCTTTCAGCCTACCGGTACCCACTTGGCACTAACTCAGACCCTCTTGAGTAATATAGCTTTGTCTTTTTAGAAGAACATGAGTACCACCGAGAAACAAAAATAGGGAGGAAATTTATTTAGTTGCCACATTTCTCTCAAGATAGCCACAGACTCCTTGATTCAATAGGTTACATGCACATATTTATATGAGCTACTGTTCTTCCTTAGGCAATGGTAACAATTGCTCTTAGTACATTTAGTTCTTACATACCACCGGCCAATTGAAAAAACCTCCTTACAGAGTTAGAACCCTGAATCGAAAAGCAGCCCCCTGTCCTCCCCGTCCAAAAATTGTAATAAATCCTGTTCAGATTTTAAAACAACTGAACCTTGGTTCAGTATGGGTGCAGGTTCAGTTCTACATAGAACAGAGGCTCTCTCAGAACTGTTTTTTCCATCCATAATAAGAATTAACAAGCCTTGACATTCTGTAATGACAAGGTTCACAGACTAGCAAATTATATGATTATGTTACAGTGTGCATACAAAGACATGGGGTCATGGCATTCAGCTAACACTTTAGAGCTAGCATTTCAAGCCTCTCAGTTCTGGAAAGAGAAAAGTGTATCCAAAAATATGACTGCTGTAGAGGAAGGAGAAATTAAAAAGAAAGACTTGAATATGAGTAAAGGAATTCAATAGAGAAAACAATATAAGTATGCAATTGGACTATATAGTCACAATGTACATTGATCATCAAAATTCATTAGTAGTGTTTTAAGAGAAGCATTTTATGCCAAAGACCAAGCCCTACATTATTTTTTAAGTAGCTACTGACTTGGACAACATGAAGTCAATGGACTTAAACACATAAATTATTGCTTTGTTAATCAGAGCCCCCAACACTCAGAGGATCCATAGTGAGTGTGTCCTCCTTTACCCTTTACAAAGAGTTACCAGATCAGCTAGCAACCCAAAAACTCCAATGCTTGGTCATTCAGTTCAGATTCCAGCCAATTCTTATTTTTAGCATGATACAATGAAGCCTGATCTCTCTTTACTTTTACCTAGGCTCATACTGCATTTAATGCCAACTTTCCCACCATCTCCCGTCACCATTTTATGACGAGTCTTCTGAAAACCTCCTTTATGGCTCACTTTTGGGATAGGCTTTTAGTGTCTGTCTGTTTTACTATCCCTCTATAGCTTTCTGAATGTCATCAGAAAGCATATATTTTCTCAATAACCACTATGTCCATCTATTTATTCTCTCAATCTCTGCTGGGGGGTGGGTTCAATTCAATCCTGTAAAAAAAATATTTTTGGAGTTAGTGTTGGTGAACAATTCTGTGTGAAATAAAGTTCCACTGTAGTAAATTCTAAAATTTGTCTTTAAAAGACTCCTCAGCTCCACTGAATTCTCAGTTGTAATCTTTGTGTAGTTTGATAATATTTGAAGGTACAGTAGGTAGAATTATTTTTAAATATATGTTCCACATATAATGCCCTAAAAATGTGCAAAAGAATACTTTAAAGAAAACACAGACATTTTATATATGGGCACATATATATTGATGTATTGATGTATATATATTTATATATGGGCACATATATATTGATGGGCACACATTGATGCAGGCAGGCAATATTACTTAAAAAATTGAAATGGGATTAAAATACAGTGTTTTTATTCTCTCCTTCCTCCTGCACCACTTCCTGCATAGATACATACATGTAAGCAAGCCAGCTGTGCAGAGCTCTATTCTTAAGCCACACTGTCATCCAGTCTTAGGAGGGTGCAAGATGTCAACTAAAACAGGGACGTGTGCTACTATGCCTAATCACATCACGGTACATGGAATAAGCACAATGTTTATCAGCATCTTTGTATTTATCACCTGGAGTTAAAACAACACTAAATATAATATTAAATTAAGTTTGGGCATCTGACTTCAACTAAAATGCCTGAAAAATTAGAATAAATACTCTTTCTTGCTCCTTAACTCACCCTGCTGTTCCTCGCCACTGCAGGAGACATAGAACAATGTGTGATCTCATGTACCATATGTTCTGCAACATCAAGGCAGTAAATATATGGTGAGAAGTGCTTCTTGCCATGTGAACTTCCAGAGTGCTGTGCTGAGCAAAATATAGAGGCTGCTTTGTCCTTTTACATTCCTGATAGCAATTTCTTTCTATTCCTCTTTTTTTCTTTCAACAGTAGAAAACTACATTTTTAAAGAGCCAAGTTTTCAGCTGGTTCCATAGCTGAACAGAGAAGTTTGGAAGGCACCAGTTAGTTGTCAGAGGGTGCATCTACACATCACCCTATAGTGATGCACTACATCAATGTATGGCACACTATGGTGACATTGCAATGATGTGGGTCTACACGTGATTGGCAGCTATATCACCATAGCAACATACTCCCCTATTTTAGCATGCTGCTATAGGAAGGTAGCAGCAAAATCTAACTGTGTGCTGCACACATGGTACAGTACGAGCAGTTACTGTGCCATACTTTAGTACTTCAAAAAGGCAGTACTAAAGCACGGTGATGTATAGATGTACCCTGAGAGGTGTTGGCATACACAAATCAAGGAGACAAAGAGGTGGATGTTGGTGCCTGTAGACATGACTCAACCTTTCAGTGGTAAACATAGCGATACCACTATAAAAGTCTGCTGGAAAACAATCACCTAAATGTGGGGCCAAGGGGATACATTGAATCCTTCCATTGACCTCATATGCCACAAATTTGAAATTAAAAGGCCAGATCCTTAACCTTGCCATGTCCCTGAAATGGGATCCCAACTACAAGGAATCCTTGCCATAGACTCATTTAAAAATGGTTTTCCCCATCCCTTTTCTTTCTTTCTGCATCAGAGGCAGTTTAAGGGCAATCTAGAAGTGAAAAGGGACATGGCCACTCTGAAAATACTGTCTGAAGGGTTGTTGTGAGCTGGTGAAGGATAAAGTACTTGCAAACTCTTCTGCTACACCAAAGAACCTAGGCTACAGCATTCACTTTAGTGTAGGGTTGTATAATAATAACTCCAAGTATTGAAACATTTGGTGAGATCACCCCTTAACTTTGTATGGGCATGCAAGGAGGATATGGTTATAAAAAAATCTCATCTAATTTTGTGATTCCCTCAAAGGTGCACCAGGGATACTTACAGTCATTGGACTGTAGGGAATGACCTACAGTTTCTGTAATTTCTGTAAATTTCTGTAGAATTTCTCTTGTTTCTCCTACAAACAGGAGAAATGCACTTAAAAGGCCCACTTCTTTCACTGTTTTAAAGATCCATCCATTTTTTGATGTAGAGCTGTGAAACCACAGAGCTTTTAGTTTGTGTGCATTTCTAATTAAAGTGAGATTAATCAAGTTATAACTTCACCTCAAGGGAAGATGCGTGGTCTTTCAGTGCAGCCAGAGGAGTGATAGTAAGGTTTGTTGTCTATGCCAGATCTAACTCAAAGTGGGCACATCTACGTGAGATGCTTTACTGTGCAGTAGACTAATCTGTCAAGTAAAGCATCAGCACCTACACAAGCACAGCATTTACTGCACAGTACATTAGGCTAATGTGCAGTTTCCTAGTACCAAGTAATACAGGTACTAAATTAACTGTGCAGTAGCTACTGAGCAGTAATGCATATGGAGACAGCTAACCAGCAGCAAATTGCTCCCAGTCAGCTCAGACAGCAGGAAGCAGGCAGGAACTGTCCCATTTGTGGGGTAGCTCCTGGTCAGCCCTGTGCCAAGTGGGACTTTCAGGGAGTTGCTCCACAAGCAGGATAGCCTCCCCCCAGCTCTCCCCAGCCCATGCTTGCCCCAAACTGCATGGGGCTGGCAGGGAGCTGCCCCAGAAGTAAGATAGCTCTCCACAAACCTGAGCCCAGGCCTGAACCCCATGGCCCCTGCCACCCAGGGCTGGCTGGCACCCAGGGAAGCCTGAAGCTCCCCCTGGCTTCTGCAAAAGAGGGAGAGGAGGCTTGAGCAGCCCTGCACTGAACTGCTCCCCTTGGGAGCAAATTTGCTCCCCACAGCTGCATCCAGATGAGCAGGGGCATGCACTTCCAGCAGCACAAATTTGTGCCACTACTTTGTGCTGCACTGAATGCCCCTTCACAAGCACTTTGTTGACGGACAAATTGTCCCGCTTCAGGTAAACTGACTGAAATGCCTATTCTACACTTGCCCAGTTCCTCCCAGCCATGCTCTGTGAGCTGCAGGAAGGGCTGGCTGGGGCACAGGGTACCTCAGTGCAGAGCTAGCTGGTAGGCATCCCCATGCTGAGGCACCCTGCACCCCAGCTGGCTGGGGAGCAGCACATGGAGAGGTAGGTGCTACCCCATCTCCACACACTGTGGAGCCCTTAGACTGAGGCTTCGCAGTGTGCAGAGTTGGGGGAGCACACAGCCCTCAGCTGGCTGCTCCCGTCTCCATGTGCCTCATTGCAGGGACTCTGCAGTCTACAGGTGCACACTACTTTTGTATGCTTTGCCCTGCTTTTTATTTTATCAAGGCTTTTTTTTTCCTACTGGGAAATCCCACCAACAAATCTTGCTGTGGTGCTGCAAATTAGCAGCGCAGCAAATGACTTAATGTGCAAGACCTGTAGTTTGTGGTGCCACAAAGAGGTTTTTGGTGCCACAAACTGCACGTGCCTGCATGTGTGGATGCAGCCCATAAAAGCTTCTGATGGGAGCACATATAAATGCATTCCTGGTCACATATTAATGTGCCTTAAGGTATAGTAACCTTAGCGTGGATTAATTACGTATGTAGACATACCTAGTAAGGTTTAAACAAGCTGAAGGCAAGCCAAATACCCCAAATACCTCAGGATGATGGATGTTTTTCCTGTTTGCTGAAACTACAGAACTTTATTTTACCACAAAGTTATGGTAGAATATTTTACATTAAGTCAGAAATCTGTTTACTGATTTCATCCCTCAGAGAAAATCTAAACTTTGAAGTGTGATGTTGTGAGATCTATACTACTAATAGCTAATTATAATTCTTTGCTAGTCCAAGTAGTCAAGGCCTTTGATTTTAGATCAGGGTCTTATTTTTATCATTGCAACTACTGAGTAGTTCTAAGTAGCCTTTTCTTGCTGGATCAAGAAGTACTAAGTTGTAGTGCACTATTCCAGGGGTTTTCAACCTTTTTGCACCATTGTATTCCCCCCCCGCAATAGCTGGACATAAAGCAGTGTACTCGCAGCCACTGAGTGGGGGTGGCACCTGCGCAGCAGCGCAGATTGCTGCATGGTGGCGCTCCATCCCCACCCGCCTGCATGTACCCATTAGGGTCTTCCCAAGTACCCCTGGCGGGGTACACATACCCCCAGTTGACAACCCCTGAACTATTCAAACTAGTAATGAGTTAGTTCCAATAGTCTGGGTTTAATGCCTCCCAAACCTGTATTCCATACTCTTGTTAGGAGCCACATTGTCTTCTCATTGAAACATATCCTCAGTTGACATAGATTGCAGTTTTAATACAGATATTCTAATTTAAAGCAAATGATGATCTGGCCTGTCGGTTTCCTGGAGTTTAGATAAGAATATGGACCGATGGGATTACTCATGGGAGCAACAGCTTTAGGGCTGAACTTATTATGAACTCTTATACAATCCATACTAGCAGGTCTCATTAATGGAGTTAGATTGAAAACATATTTGGATCAGACAAGATGCTTTGGATCACACAAGATGCTTACAACTCAGGAATAAGTAGGATTTCTACCAGAGGAAAGGGATAAAGAATTGATACAAGTCCTGGCAAAAAGAATGTATGATATGCATGGAGCCCATGAATATGTAGAGCTTTTAGAGGTATCTATCGTTAAAAAAATTAAAGTCCTTTAAAGACTATTAGAGACTCTACTTTAAAGGACTAAGTCCTTTAAAGACTATTAAACAAATGGAATGCATGATTTGATTTACTGTTTACTTACCCTGAACTCTATGCAGTGTCCAACCATCTTCTGTAAGGACTAATCTTGATTTTTCAAGCCCTGGTCTAGCAGAAATCAGCACAAACTACTAGGTCTTTTTTTAGAAATTTTAAACATACCTAAGCTCAGAGTTGTCTCTAAATAAACCAGAACGAAGTTTTTGTGACTGTAATATTTTACGACATTATTTTCCAAATTAATCTGTCAATAGCCTAATTCTGATTTCATATTTGTCTTACTCTACTGAGGTTTATTAACCTCGGTAGTTACCAATGACTTGCCACAGTATTAAATAGATGCTTGTAGTAAAATCCTGGCCCCACTGAGGTCAAAGATGGATTCTTGTAGAAAACAATTTACTATAAGCTAAAAAAAGAAAGAACGAAAGAAATGGGGTACTGCTCTGATACACATATAATATCTGCATTTTCAAGAATAGCTCCAACATTTATGCATTGACCTACATTAATGGTGAGCCAGGAAAGGGAGTGATGATATGTTCCCCAGATGTGAGTAGAGTATGTTTGTATGTTCCCCAGATGTGAGTAGAGCAAATACCTCTCAGCTATGTAGTTGGTCCAATAAAAATGTTAACAAAAAACCTTGCTTCTTGCATATTGGATTAATTAGACATTTAGCATAAGGCTTGCAGGCTACAAGTCATTGCCATGGATCCAAGTTTACATCCCAGACAGAGCACTTAAAAAGCTTTTTGGTGTCAAAATCACTAAGCATGATTATAATCCACCCTGTAGGGCAGACACAGACACACTAAAATGCCTAGATTCTTTATACACCTCTATTTTGACTTGGAAAGATCCCTATATATCCAGATGGAGAAAAACCATGCTAAGAGACTGTTTGAAATGAGCAAGAGGTGCCTGGCCTCTCTTTTTTTTTACTAACTCAGAGCAGCATGGACTTCTATGTAAAGTAGATGCATGTGTCTGTATGGCGCTGCAGCATTGCCAGGTGTGAACTGTGATGGCGAAGCTACTGCACAGTAACAACAAAGTACTACGTAGTAGCTCATTGCTACTGTGCAGTAGCATCTAAAAATAACTGTGCAGTGACAGGACTGAGCAGTAATGCCAGTTACTCCAGTTATTTAGTACTTGGTTAAGCAAAAGATTTATAGGATTTGAAGGAGTGTAGGATTTATACTACACTTGATCTGGCCCTTCAAGAGGCCGAGAAATGATAACAACTGTGCAGTCGTCTGCTTGTGTAGACACAGGCCCTGTAGTTCAGGTAGATGTGTAACAGAGCTGGGGCCTAACTAAATGGAAACACCTAAGACTTCCCATTGAGAGAATGGAAGAGCTATATGGCTCTCAGTAGAAAAGGGTTGCCCTCCTATGTTGAGATATATACCTTTGAAAGAACAGCTGTTAAGTCTTAGATGTCTGGTAGATGGAATAGGTCATAGTGCCTTAACGAGGGAGAGTGTTGAATGAAAGTCATTTCCTTTCCCACTAACATTTTAGTAATTAATACTGAGTCAGGTCCTGATTCTGCCCGTTGTCTCTGGGTAGATGCTAAGCCCCCATTTCTCCCATTTAAAAGGAGCTGAGAGACTGAGCACTTTGCACCTGTGAGATTAAGGCACATTATACAACTTCTACCAAAAGACTGGTGGGCACCTTTCTGTTGATTTCAAAGGGTAAAATCAAATTTCAGGCTTTGGTGCATCAACAAAGGACATTTGAAGGACATATAAATAAAGCAAAGTGGTATGTGCATGAATTAGATTTAGTGTATAAATACACATGGAGATATGCTAAATTGAAAACCAAGCTAACGTTACAGGGTTTTGTCACCAGGGAGTGCCTATTCGAGAAATTATCCTAGATAGCTTGGTGAAAAATGGTCCCAAGAGAAAAGGGAGGAAAATCCCTTTATACCTATATTGATTTCATATTTGAAAAGCCCAACCTTTGTAGCACTAGGTTTTCAACCTGTGATTTAGATATCACATTGTAATGAGATCTGATGCAATGATGATGGCAATATACATACGTTAGAAATTAAAGTTCCTCTTATACAGACAATGATTCTCTTCATTCATTTTGCATTGCCTTCTGTGCCTGTGAATTTTGAATATCTTGGTACCTTGAATGACCTCTGAGATGCTCTACATTCCTTTCAAGCTGTTTTGAAAAGGAGAGCTTAAAAAGCTTATGAACTTATAACATTTTAGATTAGTTTGAAATATTCACAATTTAAAAGAAACCTATTTTACAGCTATCACAGTGAATGAATGATAATAAAAGCCCATCAGAAAACCAACATTACCACTAAGTGAACTTGCTTTCTGTCAGCAGTTGGTGGTACACTTTGCAATCTCATTCTTCTTTCACAGTGTGGCTGGAATACAAGGTTCGTGAACCATTCGACATTTAAAAAATGACACAAGCAACTATTATTTAAGTGGTGTAATGTATATGACAAGTGGTGCTCAACCTCTAGCCCATGGGCCAAATCCAGTCCATAAGGCCATGTCACCTGGCCTGTGGGACTTTCCATATGTCTGGAGATTTGGCAGCAGGGGAGTATTGGCAGCCATAACTGCCACATCTTCCAGAGATGCTGCCACTCTTCCACTGCCAAATTTCTGGACATGTGGGAGCTCTGTAGGCCAGATGACATGGCTCCATGCACTGACCTCACTCTGGATGTGGCCTGTGGACTGGCCCTGCACCACTCAGCCAGAACATGGTGCCAGAAAGTTCAACACCACTGTGTAAAAACAGTGTCCTTAAGAGAGGTGCAACATGAGGGTAGTCTTCAATTCTCATCTCAGGACATGGACGGACATTATATTTGTTTGTGGCAGGAAATATGCCCTTTTCCCAACACAAAAAGTGAGCATACAGCAGTTCAAAATGGCTGTAGGGGAGGAAAAAAAACCCAAAATTGTTTTTTCCACCACAAACTGTTACCTGTTTCAAACAAACCAGAGTGAAGTTTTCTAGCACTGTATGTAATGCCTGTTCAGTTATATCCAGTGTGATAGGCTTCCCTAGGATCTCCAATACCCCATAGTCCTCTGCTTTCCCTCCTCCTCCACGAGGGAAGAAGAGCAGCTGGCTTTCTGATAGTCCACCCAGTGATGAGCTGGCTGTCAGGCAGCCCTGCAGATGCCCAGGTGCTGCAGGACTGTTCAAGCAGCAGCACCAATTCCTGTTACCTCTTGAATAGGTCCAGGACTCGGCTTTTCAGCAGCTGCCAGCAGATCACTGCCTCCCCCATCAGAGGAGAAAGCAAGCTATCAATTATAGGGTTCTGCTGGGGACATGATGGCCCAAAGTACAGCCACGTATTGCCCCCTGGCTGAGGAGCTTGCCTTTGAAGTGACTTTGTAGCTTTCTAGCCAGGTGGAATCCCTAAACATCCCTTTTCTTGGCACATTTTCCAGTGCTGCATATTTCCTGGAAACTGGCAGTGCTGCAACTGAAGCCTAGCCCATCATTGTGGATAGAAAAATGTGTACAGCCAGAGCATGTCAGTTGCTTTAGCTCTGTACAGCATGGGATCTATCCTTCTCACTGCAAGATATAAGTATTGCCTTTATATAAGCTCACAAGTGCAGTTCTTGAATGTCTGGGGAAGTATTGCTGAAACAAGGAAAAGAACACAGAGGGTGCTTAATAGAGAAAACCCATTCTGCACTGGGAGAAAAAAATATTAATGAATCCAAAGGTAAGCTGAGGTCAGTGAAGCTTCACTGCTGAAAAGCAGCTGAGGATCTGCTGCTCCAATTTTAGGTGTTCACTAGTTTGGGAAAAACAGGCTTTTTCTTCATTTTCACCCAAGATAAGTATTTTCACTCACGAGCAGAAGAAAAGTATGCGCATTTGGTCTCTCTTATTTGTACAATTATAAAGAAAAAGTCATCATTAAAGGTGCAATTATCTCAAGCCCAATTTTATTAACCAACCCCAGACCCATTCTCTTTTTTCTTCCAATTAATGCATTATTCTTGCAGGAAAATGTGACTAGCAATGAACTGATGGTTTCCCAGAATTAACTAAATATGTCCAGAATTTCAGGGACTTAAATTCAGTAAGAATGGACACACCTCAATACTATGGTATTTGTACTTCCGGCTTAATTCAACAAGGCACCTTTAACCTGCAGGCTATCAAAAAGAGGAAAAACATTTGAGTTCAGTGCAAGATGATGGCTTTGACTTCAGATTTACAGGGAGGGAATGAGAGCATGCACTTTTATGCTTACGTAAGAGTTTGACTTGGGTGGGGAAGATTGCCCTTCTAACTTTTCAATTAAGGCTTAATCTCACAAGGTGAAGCAGATATCAAGGAGTGGGTCTCCTCTTTTTTCTCTCTGTGCAGTGGTTAGAAGAATTTGTCTTTCTTTAGCCTCTCTACTTGAGGTGGGCACCTTGGGGCACTGAGCTGAATATAAAGGTTGTTGGGTCCTCATCCTCCTTGCTGCTTTTTTGTGACTCACTGCTGTCTTTGGAATCAAGGTCAGATGATGATGTGTTACAAAATCAGATGCATTAAGAGTTTTTCAGGAACCTGAACAGGATAGAATCATACGTAAGAACATAAGTCCACTTAGATGCTCAATAGGTGAAACAATTGGGCATCTAAGTGGCCCCCTGGAGTCTGGATCATATTGGTGATATTACACACTCCATAGATTGAATCTGTAGTTATATATGTTGGGAGCTTACCCTTAAGCAGAAGTTTCATCTCTTTCCTTTTCCATAGGGATCACTTTCCCTTGGTATGTTCTCCCACATAAATCCCAGGGAAGAGTGTGAGCAGGGATCTTTATAACCTTTTCTTGGCAGAAACAGTGCCTTTTATTTTTCCAATTCATTTAGATAAAAAATTGTGAATGTTTTGTATGAAGCCCCAAAAGGCACAAAATATTGTGCAGCTTAAAATATGCACCTTTCTTTTGAAAGGCATAATGAAGAAAAAAACTCTTTCCTTGTAGTAGTAGCTGAGTTGCAGTAGCTCAGGAGCTGTGCTTTCTCACTGCCCTGCTCCATGTGAGCTACATGCAGATTTTACATTAATTTTTACCCATCAACTGAAACTATTCTTACTACATTTCTCACATATAATACATACTACAGTTTCCAGCAGATTTTTTTTGGTGAAAAATGCATATTATATACAGGAAAATATTATTTGTGAGCATTCTAAAACTCCATGATGACTGCCATCCCTAATCTGCAGTCATTAGACATGTAATTAAATTATTTTCAAATATAATTTTGCTAACAAATGAGGCTACTTCTGAAAAATATGGCCTTAAGTTTTTATGGAATGCTTCCTATAATGTAGTACAGTGTTTACTGAAAAAATAAAATAACACATAACAAATCTACTTAATTTTGTTCACTAAGATTCAAGATGAAGATTAGTGTCAGGAGAAGTCCAAATGGTTTGAAGTTTCATTTAAAGCATTCAATATTTTTATTTAAAATATGAGATTGCCAAATCAGGATGGAAACCTTGGCAGGACAACCCTAGTAGTTAAAGTACTAGTTTGGGACTCACAAAAGTTGTGTTCAGTTCCCTCTTTTGCCCAAAAATTCTGTTTGGTTTTGATGGCAGTTAGGTATCTAAATACTTTCGAAGACCTGAGCATTAATTTCTCTGTCGCCGTTTCCCCACGTGGAATATAGTGATAATATTAACCTCCCTGACTAACAGGGATGTTGTAAAGATAGTTATATTAAAGACAGTAAAAGGTTTAGACACTATGGTAAAAAAAGTCAAAGTCAACAGCCCACTCAAGCCTAATGTCTGATGAGATGTGGCTAGCATCACATCACACTACCTTTGTCTCCCCACCCTGAATGACTAGGTACTCATTTTAACCTTGTTTGACAGTGCGGTAGTCTTTACCATGAATCCAAAGTATGGCTCAAAATCTTATCTCCGGTATTGTTACAATATAGCTTAATAAATCAGCCACCATGACCTGGCACTCTGGATAAGGACCATATAATTATAGAAATAGATGTTTGGCTTCCTGCAAGATCTTCATTGATCTTGGGTTCTGTTAGGTTCAGAAAACAGGTTTTCATTTGTAACTTCCTATTCATGTATTAACAGGAGGAAGGAAAAGAGGAGGTAGAGAAGAGGCATGTAAAAGGAAATGAAAACTTTTTTATATCTCAAAATAGGTTTAATTAGAGTCAAAGCATGGCTCAACTCTATTCAGTCATCTTTTGTCAGACTATTATATTCCCTCTCCCCTCATACTTAGCACTCCCCTTCAAATTAGCTATGAACATATGGGTACTGAGTGAAGAAGGATTCTTTTATTATTTTTTTAAAATGATATAGATCAACACTTTAGTAGTTATTGATGGATCCATTTAGCAAATTAATGTGTAAAGTCAGCTCTAACAGCCATTTGGAAATGCAGCTGGGAATCTTGCCTTCAGACTTTCTTGCTTTGAGAACAAGGTGTTGATTTTAAAAGTTTAAGGTTATTTAAAATTCTTAGTCTAACATCAAGGCCACTATAGGCTAGAACCTTACTAGTGGAAAAGAAACAAGGTAGTGCAAGGCTATGTCTACACTTACAGTCAAGGTCTACTTAAAAGTCATCCTTAGGCCCTACCTGCCAACCACCTGTAATCTCCTATACTCAATCTCTAGCAAGAGTGCAGTCCAACTCTAGACAGTCCCCTACAGAAAATTTGAATTCCACCTAGGCATTGAAGACCACAACTACAGGAATTCCTACATTTTCCAACAGCAACCCCACAGTTTCCTATCCTTGACTCCCAGGTCTTCCACATTCCACTTCCTCCCTTTACTTTAAGGTGATAAAATCATCTGCAGAGCTCTTCCTAGAAGAAGTGAACTTTACAAATAAGAAGCACAGCATGAACAGCTTTGGTGCAGGCTATAAGCATAATATAAACAGGAGAGGCAATTCATGTGGCTTAGAGCAGTTGGAGGGAACCTTAAGGTCAAGCATAAATAACAGCAGAGACAAACCCTTATTTCTCTTTCAAGAAGTTCCCAATCCTGCAGCTAGCAGAGACAGAGCAAGCTCCCAGTCAAAGCATGCTGACTTGTAATGGCCCCTTTGAACCACCCACCTGATGACGAAAAAGCTGTGAAGCTCTTACGCACCTTCTAAGCTATGCAAACCTGGAATAAATATCCCAAAAAAACCTGGTGTGTGAACTTTCCACAGAGGAGCTCTTAGCTACACTTACAGTTATGTTAGTATCTTTTTCTCAACAACTTAATATGGGCCAAGGAATTGAGATGGACAATCATATATCATTTGGGGCCAACCTTTTTTGCAGCTGTACCACATGTTAGATCCCCTGCCCCTCCTTGAGTGCGGTTCTGATCCCCTTCCCCTGCACAATCTACTCTGCTTTCTGCTTCCTTCCCCATCTGCCACTGTGCTGCCTGTCTCCTTCCTAGTTTGCTGCATTCTGTTCAAAAAGGCTGACTGTGACACTTGTGGTATGTGTCCTGCTGGTTGGCCACCCCTTATCTATAGAATGCTTTAAATTCCATATCTGCAATAAATGCTCCCTGCCAAACCCAGAGATCAGAAAAGTTCGCTGAAAACTGAAAACACCCAACTTTCAAGCAACTTTCTGCTAATTGTACCATGTAAATGAAGGTTGAGTTTTCCATTTTATAATAACAGAATAATGGTTCTAATAAGAGTTAATAATGCCTTTTTACAAAGGTGGGATCTATGTTCAGAACTGAAGGGGGTAACTTGGATCTTTTAAGTTTGCAGAGCATAAAGTCCCTTCGTTATATTCTAGAAAGGAACACAAACACAAAGAATTCCTAGCTAAGCAATTTTAGTAGCTTTACCAGTGTAAAAATAGATTTTTGCATCTATATAAATATTGAAAAGAAAGAATATGCTGGACAAATCTACAAATGTTCTTTAAATCACCCTTACTTCAAGTACCATATGGATTTTTGAAATAGCAGTCATTCTCTACAACTGTTCCCCTCTTCCCTGACTCTCTCTATTAATTTTTATCTGGGCATCTACATATGTTTAGATCTGGTATTCATGGTGTATTTCCATACTCTAAATCAGGCTCAGGGAGATAAAGCACATGGATAAGACAGCACTACTTTCTTGGTGCTGGTTGATAAGCCTAATCTTTTTAGCTAGGGACAGAAATTACACATAATCCTGTATAAGAGATTGGAATCTGGTTTAAATATGTAACAAAACAGAAGTTCAGTGCACATAAAACGCTCAAAATGGCTGAAACCAGTTTAAGATATACCTGGATAGATGAAGTATCAGACCTAACTGATTTAGTTTAAATCAGTCTATTGAACTTCTGTTCCAGATCCCATCCAAATTCAAGTTAACTCACAGTGCCCCAGGATGTTTTGCACCTCTCCCACAAGCCCCCTCCCCGCTACTGCAGGGTGGGCTGGCTAGCCTTGGCCCAAGCTGTCTGCTCCAGCCAAGCAGGGAGGCATGCTTTAGCTCTCCCCTAGTGCAGGTATGTGGCAGTATTTCAAGAATTAAAAGTGAATGCCTGTTCATTTGCTTATTGGTTCAATCTGCTCAGCTTAAATTTACCTGCAAAGATTGAATTGATTCAGCCTTGGGCTTTTTGACTGTGTACTTAACCCTTCTGTGTTTAACTTGCCTTCATATGATGGTGAAGGCAAAGTACACACAGAAGAAGCCATTTTCACCACAAGGTTATTAAGCCTGCTGTGTGCCCATGTGCAACATGACTCTGTGGCACCATCATTGTGCCAAGTTGTACAATGCAGTTAAAGTCAAGAATAGATAAAGTGAATTCATTTGAATATAAGAACCACATGGGTTTCTGTAACTAAACATCATAATTTTCATAGTCTCAAAATCCAGCCACTCTACCAGAGTGTTTAGGCCTAATCTGCTGCACTGTACACAGAGCCCTGGTTATACTTATGCTGTCTAAGGCCCCAATTTAGCAAAGCTGTTATATACATGATTCTGTCTATCCCTATTCAGCAAAGTACTTAAACATGTGCCTGAATGCCTCTGACTGAAATCAAAATTTGGCCCCAGTTCAGCAAACTACTTTGCACGTGTTTAAGTGCTTTGTCGAATCAGGGATTAATGCATCTAGAAAATAAATCTCCTTGATGTTATTCCTAGTAGACTCTAACAGGCAAAGGCTTAATATAAAGAAAGTGATAGTAATTCTTCTAAATATTGGAATTAATCTTAATGATATTTTGTATCTTTGCTATCAGGCTTCTGACTAAAGCTGTAGGAAAAGTGCTGGTTATTTTTTTCAGGAGAAAATCTTTGAGAGTTCATGTTGAACCTTACTGAAAATTAAATCAAAACCACTTCCAGACTTTAAAAGACATTTTTAGTTAAAAGCTATATTTGGGTAAACATATTCTGGTTTTGAAATCCTATTAGTTTAATGCAAATTGAGAAAAGTGATGAAAATGTATTGTTTTTTCATCCTTTTTCATGACACAGAAAATATTAATAAGAAGTGTTTTGACAAAAAAATTCAACTATCTCGACTTAAAATCTAGTTTTGAAGGGAAATTTTGTTTTGGATATCAGAGTTCTGTTGTTGCATCATAGCCGTTATTTGGTTTGACTGTGCATGGTCATGGTGAAGGATTATACAGACAATTAATAATTCTTTTATTTGTTAGGAACAGCCTCAGTATTATTTTGCCCTTGACCTAGAGATCTAACCTTGCATCTCATCCCAGAAAATCAGGAGCCGACAAAACTAAATCTTGCTCATGTGGGCAGGAAGAGTCAACAAGGGAAACTGAGACTGACCTGAGGCTTGCCAGGCATGCTCTCTCCCATACATAAAATACTTACAGAAAATATTTACTAGTATCTAGCTAAATGTGGTATCTTTTCACAGAACTGTAGGCCAAATTTAGTCTTAACTAAGCCTTTTAAAATAGAGAGACAAGCCAATTTATGTTCAGAGAGTCTAAGACTATGAAGCCAACCTAAAATATTTTCAAGGTGAAGGAATGTCAGATTCTTTTCAGTGCAGAAAACCAGCACCAGAGGAAGAATATCAAATACAGTTTGAAAATAAAGTGCATATTCCATAATCCTTTTAGCTCTCTTGTAACAGCAAACACCATGAGAAATTCAGCACAAATGCAGTGTAAAGATGTGATCAGAGCCTCACAGGGATATTTACAGGCTATTATTGCTGTGTAGTTGAGTACTACAAAGTACATTCTCAGCAAGCTAACACACAGGGTCCAATCCTTAGCTGGTGGCAATCAGCCTTGCTCCACTGAAGAACATAGTTACATAGATGCACTCATTTATATTAATTTAGTTTAGAAAAAATAGTTTGTTAATAAAAATGCCTTGAAAAGATGAGAATTCAGGTACTTATCTCAGTGGGGAGACAACTGGAATTTTTTCCTTCGCTGAAATGAATCGAGGTGCATTGATTGACGCCAACTGAAAAGAAGGCCCACAGATCCCATGGCATTGCCTAGGACCCTGTGCTTTAGGAAAGAACAGTCTGTAGGTTTGCAGTCTGATATACAAAAGTGAGGGTTTGTTTTCTTTTTTCTTTAAAAAAATTAGGAAGATCTTTAACATGTCTCTTTAAAATGCCTCTTGTATAATATGGTACTGGACCTTCTGACACAATAAAGCTGGCACATTTTTACCTGTGAAAGCTATTTATTGTTGTAGCTATTTATTCAAGCTATTTGCTGTTATATAGGCTGAGCTAATTTTTAATTAACTCCTTTTTATCAGTTTTTTTTCCCTTTCAGAGGAGAACAAAAAGGAAATAGTATATTCCGTCATGTGAATTAAATCCTGTTTGGATGGGAATTTAAGTTTTGTGTGGATTTTCTGCCTATACTTTAGGCTTGTCTTTGAAGTTGCCATTTCTGTCATTTAACTTTGTCACTCTTTGGGACTTCCAATCCTGTCATATTTGCAGAATAATGTATGTTTTTTGGCCAGGTTATTCTCTTGTTAAGACTAGCAAATTCACTGAGAGAGAGACAGAGCAAACAAGTATGCATGTGTTACCTCACAGCAAGTGGGCCAGATCTCAAGGTAAAAGCACAAAAGAGCAATCAATTGTCATTAAGCCACAGTGAGCCTGTGGCTACAAGTACAGCAGATGTACCCAGCAGGTTGTGATCATTAAGATCCAGAACCAATGAAAATCTATTAACAGAGCACAGTCAGGTATTCAGAAGAAACTTTCCCAGTATCTCTGTTACACACACTCTCTTGCTCTCCCATATCTAATAAGTACCCTCTTCTCTCTTTGCTACTGTGGTTAATCCAAATTCTCTCTATAGGCGTCCCAGACAGAGCAGAATATTTAAGCTTTGGCAGTATACATTTGTTAATGTGGTAGCATTTATTTCACAGGTATCTACAGCATATTCCCAAGCCAAAAAAATAATAAAAGCAAATAAGATTAAGCAAATATGTATCTACTGTGTATCCCCTGTCGAGGACTAATTAAAAAAAAATAATTAGGGATTCCAAGAAAATATTCTTCATAAAGAGATAGGCAAGCATAAATGATAAGCATCATTTCTCTTTCAGGACGCTCCATGACATTTATTCCATATTGCAAGCAAGATATCCTGGCTGAGCACCAGAACCAAGAGTATCACTCTCTTCATGCCCTCCACTCCTCCAAATTCAATTATATTGCTAAAGGATTAGGTTTTGCTCATTGTCTTTTTGATAGAAGGTGCTGGAACAGGTTTTGAAGGCTGCCTGGTGTCCTTGTCATGTGGTTATATTTTACAGGGAGCCTGCAGCAAAAATCAGTGCCGTAGCAAGGGGGATGGGCAGGGCAAGTGGGGCCAGGTGCCGAAGCGAAGGGGCGCCAATAGGCGCTGCCCAGCCGGGGCACGGCATGGTACAGAGCTGCAAGTGGCTCGTTTGTGGGGGCTACAGAGACAGGGTGAGGGCAGCTCCTGTCACTATGTGCATTCCTGGGCAAGCATGGTGGGGGGGCATGTGCCCCCCAGATCTGTGCACGGAGCGAGGGCGAGCTTGCCCCGGCCACCAAACTTAGTTGCTATGGCACTGCCAAAAGCTCTTACTTCAAATTATTATTCAAGAAGTTGGGTACTCCATTTAGATGCTGTGTATGTCCAGTTCACACTAAATCTGAGGCCTAGCTTTTGGACTTGACATACTACCACCCATGCAGAGATATCTCTGACCTGAGCTTGGAGGTCAGAATAAGGGCCATGCTAATTCACCCCTTTTTGTCTCTGAGGGCCAAGTTGCTTGGATAAGCATATTGTACATAAATAGCATGCACAAAAGTATCTCACAGATGGTAAAGCCCTGCCCTCTTTTGCCCCGATATCAATATGTTCTTATCCAAAGCTAGCCTACCTAGCTGGAGAAATGGGCTGTGGCCTAGCTCTATTTTTGCTTGGGCTAGAACCTGCCCACTATGCAGGAAAAATACAAAGAACTCAAGTGCTAGTAAGCCTGCTTTTCTCTACCCACAATTGCCGCTAAAACATGACAAGTCCTCCCTAATACCATTCATTCGGAAAATACCCTGGGGTGTAGGTACATTGCATGTCCATGTAGAAATGCCCCAGCCAGCCTTGAATGAGCTCTGAATGAGCTGATGACAATGTTCCAGCACAAAGAATCCTGGGATATATCCCTGCTCCCCCATCACCCCTCCCCACTTCATGTATAGGCTACTGCAAAGTAGTAAGGGCATGGGTGGTAGTAAGGGCATACTAATGTCTTGTTAGGGCAAGGCCCCATTGAAAATCTAGACCCAATATGGGTGTTGTGGGGGTCTGGAAATAAGAGCTCGCTTTGAATCTGAATTCATTCAATACACAAAACAAAACTACCATATACATTATTTGGCAGTCTTACTGACCCACTCTTCTGAAATGCCAGACATTCAAGTAGAAAGTAGCTTATTTAATGTGTGCTCCCTATTTTGAAATGTATATCAAAATCTCATCAACTGGGCTGTTACTTTTGATCACCCAAACCATATATAGACTCTCTTGACTCCAAAATCCTTTGGAAGGCAGAAAAGGATGACACTTTAGAGACTTATTGTTACAGAGAGGCATAAGCTTTTTTAGGTGACAGCCTACTTCATCAGGTGCTTTCAGATTACTTCAGACTAACACCGTTAACTACCTCTCTAAAAATCTTGAGGAAGATTTGTAGCAAAATGCAATGAAAATGAATTTTAATCAAAGTAGAGCCTCTCATTGATTTATCTAGATTTTAATTGATAAAATCTGTATTCATGCAATTAGAGACTTATCTATTTTGGATATCCCAAAGGAAAAGATTAAATGATCTTCATACATTATTTTGTCTATAGGACTTTTTTCCTTTCTCTCAATGACAAACTAAACACTATATTATATTTAAATACACACACACACGGCTTGAACTTCTCTTTGAAAAATTCAAATACTTTTACTTTCAGCTCGCTACATAAATGACAGCTTTGAGAGAGAGAAGGCCTTGTTACACATTAATTCTGAGGAGCTCCCAGAGCTCTTAACCCCTGGATTGTCCACATGTTAACACCTATATGGCTTAAAGCACTTGTTATGCAGATCAAAGTTATGCAGCACTCATTATGCAGTTCAACGTTATGATCATCACCCCACAACTCTCAAAGGGGCCTTCACTCAAGAAGGACACTCCTCCAAAGAGAGAGATCACACTTTTGAAAGAGCCACCCAGATACCATGTGAAGAACTGCTGCAGTACAGAAGAAAAACCTCCATGAATCGCACGCCACTGGTTATGACATATCATCTTTCCCTGGAACCTATCCAGAAAATCCTCAAACAATTGCACCCCATACTAGAAGGAGACCCAGCTCTCAAAGAAAACCACCCATCCCCTCCTTTAAACAAGTACTGAACCTCAGCAACCTTATCACCAGAGGCAAACATCCTACGACCCTAAACACATTGAATGGATCCAGACCATGACAGGACAAGAAAAGTAAAACGTGCCAACACATCTCCTCTACCCCCACAATTACTACATCCCACAACAGAACCATCAGCATTCCTGGATCTTACACCTACACCTCCAGCAATATAATTTATCTCATTAAGTGCACCAAATGCCCTGATGAAAAATATGTAGAAGAAACCAAACAACTGTGCACTGGAATGAATGCACACCAAAAATCTATTGAAGACAAGAATACCTGTTGGGGCACATTTCTCACAAGAAAACCACTCTGTCTCCAATCTCTCAGTTCTAATTTTCAAAGGGAATTTACAAAACACCTTTCACAGACAAGCCTGTGAAGTTCACTTCAGCAACCTACTGGATACTAAAATTCATGGACTAAATATAGACACTGGATTTATGACACATTATAACTTGCCTAACATCTGACTCTCCAGGTAAACCCTCCACTTTTTACCAGCTATTCTCATTCCCTTCCCCTTCCATCCTCGTCTTTCATCCTTTGACTACAGCTACTTTCATTCTCCCTTCCTCCCTCCACCTCTCACCTACAGACCACCTCGATTTTCATTTTACTAACTGGCTTTCTTGCATAGGTACTGGTCTCTGGCTGCTTTACCACTCGATCCAGGAGATGCACAGAACATCTGCAGATGCTTCTTCAGCCTGATAGGCATTTGTGCCTGAAAACTTGCTAAGAAATTTTTTTCCAAATATTTGAGTTGGTCTAATAAAAGATATCAGATTTACCCAAAGAACCTTGTCTGCCTATGTCCTTAGACCAACATGGCTACAACCTATACTGCTAAGTTATGCCACTCCAGGGTAGGATTATCTCTTGATCCACATAACCCAACTCCTGTTTCATTAAGGTGTGGCCACTCCACACAGATGTGCCACTCAAACTGAAGGTGTGACTACAAGTTAGCACTAAACTGATCAACATTTATGTGCCTCACAGTGTAACATGTAACAAGGCCCTAAGGTTGTGTACCACAGTACCAATGTGAATATTTAGAAGAAGCAATTCTGTATTTAAATTGTCCCTTTGTGTATACAGGAGACCTTCACCATTCGCAGGGGATACATTCCAGAGATCCCCACAAATGGCAAAATCTGTGAATATGCCATGAATGGTGCGTACCCCCGGCGACTGGGGAGGCACGGCTGCACTGGTGGCAGTGGGAGCATGGCAATGAGAGTGTGGCGGCAACAGCTGGAACCTGGCAGCAGCAAGCGTGGAGCTCCTGTAGATGCTGCCAGTGCTCTAACAGTGTCATCATGCTGCCAGCGGGGAGAGACCATGGGTTGGCACGGCACCACAGATATTTGAAACTGCAAATGCCAAACCCACAAATAGCGAGGGTTTCCTGTATACATCTTCCCTTTACTGCATAGAATCAGGTTTAGTCAACTGTGTGTCATCAGTCCTATGCTACTAACAGCTAATAGATATTCTCCACTGAGGTAAATAGAGGACAACTGTGTTTTGGAGTAATATCATGCACGACTCATCTTCACTGTTGTTGTAATATCTTGTATGGTCACTATGAGCAGTAAGCACTGGAACAAATCAATGGAATGGAAATACTTCAAACTTGGCTCAAAGTAGTAAGTATGGAACAGATTCTTCTCATGACATTTGCAAGCCATTTTGCACACTTGCAAAGTTTAAATGGGTTGGGAAAAAAAAAACATCTAATTGCTTGCATACTGTTTTTTTAATTAACCTCAAAATCTGAACTTTTCAAGTTTCACTCAATCCTAGACTAAATATGTACATATGTAGTTGTATGACTTCTTCTACACCATGCAGATCACTGAGTGGGGAATGTGTGGAGAGACTATTACTGTGGCACATTTGTAATTTTCAAAAGAAAACTGAGAAATTTCCATTATGCTCAAGCAAATTTAGCCAAATGAAAGCACTGCCTAAGTAATGTTTGAATAGTGTATAAATTAAGGCATGAAAGCATCTAGTCACTCATTTTAATTGCTAAAATGCCTCAAGGGGTTTAGATTAGACAAAGAAGAGCCCTTAGAAAGCTCATACTATATCTCAGTGGCAATACTGATAGCTAGGAATAGAGCAGCAATTCCTTTTATACTTCACAGAGGAACAAAGTTCAGATAGAGATATGACAAACAGATCATTTTGTCTGAGTAGAAGATTTTAAAAGAATATCTCATAACCTGAAATGGTGCAAATTACCTGAAATGGTTTAGCAAAGGGCTTCGGTTCAAACAACAGAATCATTCTGAGAAGAACTACTCCTAATTGTTTTCTTTTTGCTATACCACTGCAATAGTAATGTATGGATTGATTTTATCCAAAAAGCTGCTGGATAGGCCCTTTTACTACATAGCCATCTGACTCAAAATAAAAATAAAAAGCAGTTGAAAAAAATATTTGAAATGATTTCATTGTTCACAGGTTCAAATAACCTGTACGATGTTGTAAGTTGGAAGAAATGGACTAATTCTTAGAACTGACATCCAAAGATAATGTCTTTATTAGGATAGGCTTAAGAGAAGCAGTGTTTATGAAAAGGTCAGGACTATTTAAAATATGCTGTAAGCAGGTACATCACAATATGGATTTTGATTAATATTTATAGTAAGCCAATCCAACGAATGCATGAACCCAGTCACAAAAACCCCACAAAACTTACATATTAATGACCTTTGGTTGAAGAACGTGTGATTAATCTTAGAGGGTTAAATGCTGCCCTTGGTTATGTATGAGCAACAGCCACTGACTTCAATAAAAGAATTGCTTGCATATCCCAGGGCATAATTCAAACCAGAGAGAATGCACAGCTAAAATGGGTGTCTAGTAATCTTTGAAAATCACAGTGTAGAATTAGTGTGCAGGAGATGAATGGCTGCAGGGAGATATGCAGGAACAAATAAGCATGAGTCTATAATGCTGTCTTTACTTTCTTCAAATCCCATGACATTATTATTGAAATGCTCATGGGGAGGGGGTAGAATCAAGGCTTACCTGCTGGCTTGTGAAAAAAATTGACCCATATTGATCATAAATACAAAGAAAAGACAAGTGGTGCAAATATAGGTATCTTTACACTGATTTCAGAGATTTAATAGATTTCATAGATATCAGGCTTGGAAAGGACCTCTTAAGATCACTGGGTCCAGCCCCCTGCCCAATGGGCAGGCAGTCAATTAAGGTCAAAGGATCCCAGCAAGATAAAATATAGACATGTTTCTTGAAAGTGTCCAGAGTAGGTGCTTGCACCACCTCTGGGGGAAGAGTCTGTTCCAGGCCTTGGGGACTCGGATAGTAAATAGGTTTTTCCTTACGTCCAGCCTAAAATGGTTTTACAGGAGTTTGTGACCTTTGGACCATGTCATCCCCTGGGGTGCTCTGGTGAACAGGTGTTCCCCCAGATCCTAATGCACAGCCCTTATGTACTTAGGCTGCCACCATGTCACCCTTGAGCCTGTGCTTCTCCAGACTGAAGAGTTCTATAGCTCGCAGCCTCTCTTCATAAGGCTTTTGCCCTCTGATCATGCTTGTGGCTCTCCTTTGGACTCTTTCAAGCTTCTCCATGTCCTTCCTAAATTGTGGAGTCCAGAATTGGATGCAGTACTCCAGCTGCGGCCTCACCAAGGCTGAGTATGGTGGGAGGATGACATCCTGGGTCTTGCTTGAGATGCCAAATGAAACTCTACCTCTAGGTTTGCTCGCACTGATATTTAGGTGCAAAACCAGATTTGTTTTCACATCAATATCACCAGCAATCCACATTATTACTCCTTATACTCATTTTGTAGCATAATTCCAGCATAAGTCCACAAGCTCTATCTACTCTAGGTGTGTAAACATGTCATCCAAAACAGTCCAATTTGCAGTGTAGTTCCAGTGTAGCTGCATGCTGTAAAGCAAGTGCACAGATGGCCCCCTGCATCAATCCCACATTTTTCTGTCCCTGTCTTCTGGCTGTCCTTCACTCTCTACTGTCTGGAATACTGGATGCACTATTACCCTCCTTTTTAAAGCCTTTAACCCCTCATTTTCATTGTAGAATTTTCTGCAATTCAAAATAATCCCTAGTCTGCCCTAATGACCATAATTTCCTGAAGCACTGCCAGCTGACCAGAAGAGTATAGACAAATTATGGTGAACTTCTAAGAGTTTAGCAAACACTAGTATGTAAGCTGTAGTGAAGATGTATAGCACTGAGGAGTAGGTAAAAGCCTGCCCTGTGGTGTAGATCTATACCACAAGAGTGAGAGCTGAGATGCTTGCTCAGTATACCAGTGTCCTGGGTCCACTCCAGGCTACAATTAACACCACATTTGGTAAATGGCATCTGAACAATTTTGCAGGTGATGGATCCTGTCTTGCCTTCAGCCTTCCAAGTACACATGCGGTCACCATTTTGCAACTAGTAAGAGCGCAACTGAATGGTCTGGATGATCCCATGCTGAAGGTAGGGTAGATTTGCACTTTATAGACTAACCAAAGTAAAGCTAGCACAAGGTTTTGTGAGCTGCAGCTCACTTCATGTTGAGAAAGGACATGCAGAAAGCCAAGTATAAGAAAGAGAGATAAATTAGAATACAAAAGACAAGGAAAGGGGAGAGAAAGAAAGATCTCATAGTGTCAGCAATGTCTGTGAGCCATGTTAGGAGAGAGTCACTAGATGCTGGGTGCATGTACAGGTGAAGCTACATCATTGTAGCAATGTGATACAGTGACGTAGCATCCGCAGGCATCTACATGTGACCAGAAGCTACATCTCCATAGCAACGTGCTTTCCCATTATAGCGCAAGGTTACTGCTAAAAATAATCATGCACTGCATATACAGCGCAGTACGGGCTGTTACTGCACCATGATTTAGTACTTCCAAAGGGAAGTACTAAATGGCAGCACAGTAACAACACTGCCATAACAACATGTGTAGTAGAGCCAACCCCATAATGGGGGCATGTAAAAGCCCCCATTATGATTGTTAAACCAGCAGCTACAGTGGCCTGAGGAATTCTACCTGCAGGACAGAGAGGAAAAAATAGTGCTTCTGTGAACATGAGGAAGTGTATGTAGGAATGGAGATTATTCTTAAAGTGTGAAACAAACTGTGTACCTTAATGTCTGAAGGCTAGGAGATGAAGTGACCTTTGGGTTGCCACCATTGTCCACAGATGGTGCCATTATCTGCAACAACCCCATATGTTCAGAGATAGCAAAAAGGATGACCTTGTAAAAAAGACATTAGGGCTGGATCCAGATGTGTACCTCTTTGCAGTGCCACAGACTACATGAGTTGCACATTAATTAGTGCTGCTAATTTGCAGTGCTTGGGCAAAATTTGCTACTGGGATTTCCTGCTAGCAACCCCCCCTGGAAAACAGATGGCACAAACCATGCCAAAGTGGTGAGCACTGGGACAAACACAGAGACGGGGGAGCAGGCAGTGCACAGCAGCCCAGAGCAGCTGGCTGGGGCGCAGTGTGCCTCAGCGCTGGAGCTTCAGTACAGGGGCTCCATGGTGGAGGCTCTGTGCTCAGGCATGCAGAGACAGGGAAGCAGCCAGCCCAAGGCTGCCTGCTCTCCTGTCTTGAGACACACTGGGCCCCAGCCAGGTGTGGAGTGGGCTGGGGCTCAGGGTGCCTCAGTACAAGGGTTCCACAGTGCATGGAGATGGGGGAGGGCTGCCTGCTTCCCCATCTTCATATGCCACCCCCTGGCTGGCTGGCTGGAGCACAGGGTGCCTCAGCACAGAAGATGGGTAGCCCCTGCCAAGGCACCCAACGCCCCCAGCCAGACCCCACCTGCAGCACCTGAAGCAGCAGGACAATGCATCTCACTGCCAAGCACAAAAGCAGGAACATGCACTGAAGCACAAAGTATTTGTACTGCTGCAAGGGCAAGCCCCTGATCATGTGGACCCAGCCTAGGTCTGAATATGAGAAACTCCTGCTGCATTCCCAGCTCTTCCGTAAACTTGCTGTGTGACTTGGACAAGTCACTGCATCCTCCTGTGCATTCTTTCCCCATAATATTTTCCCAAATTCCAGGGAAGTATTATTTCATTAACTCGTTATCCAGTCAGTGTGGTCAGACATGTCTTACTGTCCTGGATGACATGTGCACCCAATTACATATAGTCTAAGATGTGGGTCCTAGCCACATAACGGGAAGCTCTCCTCACCTACCAAAGAAGCCACCATAAGGTTCATACTATTGTGCAAACACAGGGAGAATTGAGGAGTGCATCTCTATTATTTATGTGCTTTTCTCTTCTCTCATGCAAGGCTTTCAAGGTTTAATGGCAGATAACAACAAGCAATTTTGTGTCACTTACTTTGTCTGATAACGGGATTAATTCATGCTGTTTAAACAAAGTTTTCACTCTTTGTAATATGCTCTTTCTTCCTCCTCCATCCCCTCCACTCTAGCCCTCAGAGGAATATTTGCTTTTATCAGGAGTCAAAACAGAAGGGTGAAAAAACAAGTAGATTATTTTAAAAGAGATGGAATGTCGGAAGAGATTACCTGTGTAATATAGGAGGCATTGAGGCAAAAACCTAGAACTGTCAGCCCCACATCAACAGGGAAACCTTCAACAGAAAGGTTACCTGCATTCTGAGCAAGTTAAATTGCTTTATGCAGGGAAAGCATGCATGCTAATTATGAAAGCCTAAAAGTAGGGCCAAGCTAAGAGCAGAAAAGTGGAAGTGACAGTAAGCAATTCAAATTCTCTTGTAATCCTTATGCTATGTTTAACTAGTAGAGAGACATGGGTAATAAATTATCCATGGCTTTAAACTAGTTGTAGATTATTGAAGTGACTAGTTTTAGGGCATATCAGGTCCATTTGCATGTCTGCCAAAATTGTGGACCAAATACAGCATCAGTTTTGTTTCTTTTCTCTTTTCTGTGGGGAAGGGAAGATCACTTCAAAAAGAAACCTCTCCCTCCCCCTACTGCTAGTACTTCTATTTAACAAACGCTGTTTAAATAACTTGCTGTTACATCAGACTGCAAGGAATACAAAGCTAGTATTGCACTTGGGGAGGCAAAGTTAGATGTTGGCTTACCCAGATTATTTTCAAGACACCCTGCATTTGTGAAATCTGCAGAGAATCCTGCAATGAAAGAGATGGCTGAACTCTGTTTCCCCTGTGGGTTGCGCAAGGTCTCTTTATATCAGCTCTGGATCTTTTCCAGCTTCTGGCCACCTTTCAGCTGCGCTAGGATATATCCCATGGTTTTTGAAAATTCTCTCTGACCCAGGAAATGAAAGTAGCGATGGGCTAAAACCAAAGCAGAACTGTTGATCTGAGTCTTATCCCTTTTTCCTGAAATTTGGAGTTATTGGATAAAATGTAAACCAGGGTACCTTGGGCCTGGTTTTACAAAACTAAAACTAACGTCCCATTTCTTTTTAGTTGTATCCTTCTCTTTCTGAAACAGAGATGGGTCAAACCAAGCAGTAACTTTTTTCTTCACACCATTCTCTACCAGTGGTGTAACTAGGTCAGGGTGACTGAGGCAGCCTCTCCAGGCACTGACTTGGAGTGGGGGTAGTGGGAAAAAAAAGCTGACACTTCAGCTGTGCAAGTGCACTGGCAGCAGCAGTGGCAACCAAAACTCATCACTGCCCCATATGTGGCAGCTGCCTTGGGCACCCAACTGCATCATTATGTCTTTATTTTCTACCGCATCTGGAATCTGAGACTTCGAATAAAGCAGATCCTGAATATTAACCATCTTTGCTTTCCATTGTCCTAAATAAAAAACATAAAGTTGGGTACTCAACACTAACTATCCAGATCAGCATCAAGGGAAGTGGAAAGCCTGAGTGTAGGGGCTCTCATTTCTTTTTTCCCCCACAGAACAGATTATGGCTGTGGACCATAGATTCATTGCCCTCCCACTCCCAATAGCAAGAACTTCCTTAATTCCTATGCACGAGAGTATGATATCCCTGTAACAACCAGAACAACTTTTTACATAGAAAAGCATTGTTAGGAAAATAATGCAATATATATTTTATCTGTCTTCTAAACGTGGTTTCCAGAAGGAAGTGAAGAGGAGCTAGCAAAAGGTAACCAACCTGTGAATAGTTAGTTGTGGACCAGCAATGGTCCTTGGATCATGGACCATACTTAGGGACTTGTTATATGTTGCACTTTGAGCAGCTCAAATACTGATCAGTGTTAGTACTAACTCAAGTTTGGAGCAAGGTAAGGCTAAGAACCTGACTGTTCCTGACCTGCACAGCTTTAACTTGCCACTAGAGGGCTGGTGAGCAGGGGCTGGACTAGGAGCTATAGGTGTGAATTGAAACCAGAGAGCTCATGAGCCAGGACAGTCTTCTATTTCTGTTCTGGGGGTGGTGAGAAATGGGTTGAGGGAGTAGGAACATGAAGCTGGGAGGCAGAGAGTTAATGGGATGGGGGTAGGCAATGAAATTGGAGGTGAAAACAAAATAGGGATGGGAGAAGGGTGGTGAAATGAAGTTAGCCACTGAAGGATAAAATACAAAGAATTAAAAAGAAAGAACATGCAAAAAATAACTTAAAAAGAAATAAAGAGGAAACAAGCTAAAGAAGGTCTCATGTTTTAATAAATTGGGATTGGGATTGAGGTGTGAGAGTTCCTGGTTGTGCTTCCCAGATTGGCTGGGAGCCATGAAGGAAGGAGTTTTTGAGACAGCTACTGCCCCTAACCCAGCGAGGAAGCCCCAGCTCATGAGGACCCAATTTGGACCCCTACCTTGTCCAACTCCCAACCCTCCTAGACCATTCTGTCCCCTATGACCTAGGTAGCTGACATATGCTCTGCAGGCTATTTGTATGAAGTTGCACCCCTAGAGGTGGGAAGGTTGCATTTCTGGGAGTGGGAGTTGGCTCGGTGGAAGAACTCCTCTCCTCCCTCCCAGGCAGTAGAGTTAGGGAGAAGGAAGCTTGTCCACACAGAACAGGAGGGTCAGGGAAAGAACACTGCATCCTGGGATGTTGATGAACTCCAGCTTGGTGGCTCATCTGTGTGGAGTGACCACACATTAATGGAACATGAGGTAGGTAACACAGATCATAGATACACGTGCCCTGGAGTAGTGTAGCTTTAAGTTGCCTAAAGTGTGCTTAAAACTATTTTCAGCTGTTAATGTGTGGACAATTCAGAGGTTGTCCAGAACTCCAGAAGCTGTCTAAAATGACACTTAGTATGTGTTAAATCTGTGGAATATTACACTGTATTAAAGTTAGAACAAGTTCTGAGTAGATGTATGATAATGTTTACAATAAACCCTAACATGCATCTTAATGAACCCTCTACTGCTGGAGGGATGGTGAGAATACATCCTGGGATGACATGCTGGAGTGACCTTTCCCCTATTTTCCAACAGCAACCAAAAACAGCCAAGCACAGAGGACAGTATTAATTGGCCAACCATCTTACTGAGGACACAAATCTTTCTTTGCCCTGGCATACAATCTCCAATCCCTCCTTCACTGACTGTTCCAGTGGGGATTAGATCTCCAGGGGCTTCCTGGAGATGATGAGTGGCAGAACTGAGAAAATCATTGCCCTGGCTGCTCTAATCCACAAGCACTGTATGATTCTGTAGTGTGGGATCTTGATCCCCGTGAGCCACTACTTTGAGGACCATGATGCTACTGTGGGCATCATGCTGGCCCACTTCCAGGAGACACAACATGATGCTCTGCAATCTGGGGCACAGAAGGCCTGATATAGGATGCCTTTTTGTCACTGCTAGGCACTACCAGTGAGCTCAGACTGGTGGGAGCAGCTCATGCTCGGACTTTGGGACAAAAACTAGTGGTGGCAAAACTTTAAGATATCCCATGGTATTCATGGGCCTTTGCATGGAACCTCCTCTCCACCTCAACCCCCTTGCCCCCACCCCCCGCTGTGGCACCATGGAATTGGTCTTCAGTGTCCCTTGTCCACCAAGGGACACATGGCCCTGGTGATTTGGAAGTTGAGGAATACTGTCAACCTCTGTTCTGTGGCTGACCCATTCAACATAGGGCAATGGCAACAACAGCCATGAATAAAGTGTTCAATATCATATCTGAGAAGCTGGGGCCTCAGTTCATCTGGATCAGGGTCATCACTGGGTTTGAATGGATAGGCTTCCCAAACAGTGTGGGAGCCATTGATAGGACCCACATACCCATTCTGTGCCCCCCTAGCCATGCCTCAGATTACATAAATCATATGAGATCCCTTCAGTTATACTACAGGGAGTCATGGACCACTGCAGGTGCTTCACTAACATTAATGTTGGGGTTTGAGCCCACATATTCAGGAATTCCAGTTTCCCAGAGATGATGGAGCAAAGGGAGTTCATTTCTAATGCTCTCACCCTGTATTTGGTAGGCTGATCATTACCTCCTTGATCATGTGGAACCCAGCCTACCTACTGCTCCCCCATCTTATGCATCTGCCACCTGCATCCTCCACAATATATGCAAAGTATGTGTGTGGGGGGAACCTGCCTAGAAACGAGGACAGGTCTGGACAGCTGTATATCAGGGTAACCCCTGGCACTTTAGATGGTGCTTGAGCTGAAGAGCATCTCCCAGTCGAGTGTCCTGGACAGACCACCAAGCCATTCTGGTCAACGAAGCCTTGGCTGACTACTTTCTGGGACAACATTCTGCCAGGCAGGAAGGTGTGCAGGAGACCTCTGAATGATTGCAAGCCTTTCATTTGCTGCACTATACATTTAACCTTCTTCTCCAAAATATTTCAGTAAACATCTGTCATGTTAACTGTTGGGCTTAACACTCCATATTATTAGAGATGGGTGGGGGGAGGGGCAGGGCAGGAAAGGAAATGGAGGGGAAGATCAAGAAAGCAGAGCACTTGAAGACTGTTTGGGGAAGCAGGGTCCTACATTGGGAGTTTGAGAGGGCTGGCTGGGCGGGGGAGACTGAGGCATGGACTGCTGGGCGGGTTGGGGTTGTGAGCAACTCAAGATGTGGCCTGGACAGAAAGGATGCAAGGGATAAATTTAATAACTGTGCAAAATTTATTTTTTCAAACACATTTGAAACAAGCACTTGAAAAGAAAGGCTACCTCACAAGTAACTGTGATGAGCTTAAAACTCTTAACATTATGTAAACTATGCTAAATGTGCTACGGGGTGGTTTTTGGCCCACCCAACTCCATCATCTACAGGTCTTCCAGCTGGGTAGAAAGTCCCCTGGGAGTGCTGTGGTGTGGAAGTATGCCCTGCCCCTTACCCCTTCCCTCTGCCCCCTACCCTACCCCAGTCTGAGTCAGATGGCTCCAATAGTTGCATCTCCATGGTGGGTCTGATTCTGCACTGCTGGGAAGCTGGGTGGGGGGAAAATATCACCAGTGTCCATGCTCCCATCTCAAAGTTCAGTTCCCCTTTTGTGGTATTTCTCCCTGCTTCTAAGATGCAGGCATCTGGGAAGATAGTGGCATTAACTATCACCCCAGAGAAAGAAAGGGCCTCCCCTGCTGTGGCATTTAGTAGACCGACCACTCAGACCTCATCTCCTTGCTTGGCATCCAGCTATGCCAGGGAGTGGAAGACTCCAGACAACCAGCTGGTAGCAGTTGCTGGCCAGAGAAGCGTGGGGGAGGATGGACAGGAAGCAACCAGTCTTCACAATAGCCAGAGTGGGTTTAAGGCTGATGCCATTGCTTCTGGTTGGATGGGGAAGGGTAGGCAGCTACAGGTGGCTTCAGCCTCACAGTCATGGCACAGATATACTCCTCTGCAGTGGTAGCCAACCTGTGCAGATAGGACTGGCATGAGCCCATGACAGAGCAGAGGGATCCATAGGACTGGAGGGCTCATTCCTGGACCCTCTTTCAGCTCACCAATCCCTGCACCAGTTTCACAAACTGTTAGTCTTGAGCCACAACAGTTAGCTGAAAAGTTCTTAGCCGCTCTTCTGAGCAATCCAGCTGGAGCTCGTAGGCAGTGAGCCAGCTGTCAGCAGTGTTATATTGGTGTGCAGGGAACTCCATGAGCTCCCCCAGCTTCTAATCTTCCCAGTCCCACTAATGTTTCTGGCTATGGGACTTAATCTGAACAGGAGTGTCCCTACAAGTCCTTGAGGCAGCATCAGCACTGGAACCTCCCAGGCTCTCCCAGGCCAGAGAAAACTCTGGAGAGTGACCAACGTAGAAGCAACCTTTGATGTTTCTATAGTTAGCAGATAATTTGTGTAAATTCTGGAATATCCACACATATTCTGACAGGTGCATAGGCAACTGTGCATTGATAGCAGAGCAGACCCTGAATCATTATACATTTCTAAGATATTACAAGTGAAAGCCAGAACATTTTGCTTTCCCCACTGGTTTCCAGAGGCAAGCAGGATGAGAGTGGGACCACACCATGGTAAACCTTATCTTAGCTAGCTACTGTCTCCCCATCTTTTGCACTGTGGAGGTTTCCACAGGTGGATGGGGATCTCTCACTAGGAAGGCAGCCCCCGACCCATGCTAACTTATCTGGCCCCGTCTCAGGACTTTACTTCTCTGGCTGATGTCTCTCTGAACACAGTGTCCTAGCATCACAGAATGGAGCTCTTTGAGATTGCAGGTGGAAACCCCTCATGATATGTCCTGCTGCTTCTGTGAGCTCTCATGCCTGTTGGTACTGGATTTATGATTCAGATACCCAGGCAAACCCAAAACCCTCATACCAACCATGACCTCTCTGTTCAATAATAAGTGAATTTTATTGATGTACAGTGATAGCAGGTAAGAAAAATGCCAACTATTCTATATCTATTAGTCCTAGAGCTGTCATCAGAGGGAAGGTACATCTGGGCAGTATGCAAGCTTCACTCTGAGGTTCTCTCTTGAACATCAGATGTTAGCAGCCTGTAAGGTTGAGGCCCAATCCCCCAGTGGGGCATTCATCTCTGGACATCATTGATTGGTCTCCCTATGGTCATCATACTGTTCACGTTCTGTCCTGTTAGCATATGCCTTTGTTTCACAAGCACATGCACACATCCTTTTTTTGTTGTTTACCAGTTTCTCCTAATTTGGTCCATCTACCAAAACTGAAAATCCCAAGCCCAAGGGCTGAGTATTTGGGCATTGACACTAATGCTGCAGACTCCTTTATCTCATGTTATGGAACAGTGTGGTACATGTCTTCAATTTCCTAGCCTGTGTGTCTGCTTGCTGCTTGCCTGTGTCAGACAGTGGGCCTTGAAGGAAACTTTGTCACAAACAGCCTTTTAGCTTTGCCTAGGGTTAATTCTAACTGACCCAGCCACTGAGTGCCTTAACTAGTCTATCAAACCTTAACTGGATCATTGGCCCATACAGAATGCAATGCCCCCTCCCTTTTGGTAAATGCCAGGGGTGGAAAGCAATCTGTACTGATTGACATTCCTGCATCTAGCCACTTCCCCAAGCCATGCACCAAGTCACATCCATATTCTCAATCCATACCCTAAAAGCACCAAGTCACATTCAGGCCATGTACCACCTCAGAGTCCTGAGAATCCCCCAGTCACCCTTTCCCCCAGGGTTGCTGAAACTTACCAGCCGTGGGTGCTTGTCTTCCATGTTTGCTGAATGAGGATCTCATCCAAGCTGTCCTCATATCATGCATCTTGGGTCTGGGTCTGGTTTTGGGTCTGGATAGGGAACAAGTCCAATGAGCAGGAACCCTCATGTTCCTCCATGGAAGATTCAATATCAGGTCATGGAGAAGAGATTCCATTGTCATTTTCATCATTGTTGTTGCTCCTGACCAGGCCCATGGATGTGCAGTATATGCTGTGGCAAGAAGCAATGGTATGGTCCTCCTCAAGGATCCTCAACAAATCCTCACAGAAGGGGACCACAGTCCTTGCAGTGCACAAAACCTTGTTGCCATCCTTGCCCTGAACATACCATGATTTCATGCATTTGCTTCTACTGGAGATCTGCTCCCAGTCCCTCTGGTGCCCAAGCCACCACCTGGGCTACAGTGTGCTTGTAGGCCACCTGGTTTTGTCAGCTGTTCTTCATGCTTTTGGCAGTGGTGGCAATTGTTCTTTTCTCACACCAGACTGTGATGAGGCCCTGCACTTTGCTACACCTTCAGTTCACAACTGTCCTGCAGGGGTCTGAGGAGGATATTCTCTGGTCCAGTTCAGTTCATAAAGCTAAGTGATTGCTGTCCACACCCAAGCACTTAAGCAAAATAGCCACTTTTAAATGAGTATTTGAGGTCGTGCCACGTGGACGAGGCCTCCCCTGCATTCCCAAGACAGATGGCAGTGTCACCTTGAGGCAGTACCACTGTCATGGGGGCCAGTACCACCCCCTGGGGTCATTTAGTTCTGGGAGGTGGGTGGACCAAATCCTGGAGTGAGAGTAGTAGGGGGGCATTGGGAGTGGTGCATCCTGGGATGCTGAAGGACTGCAAATTGCTCATGTTATCTGTGGAGCAGGCTGACAGTAGCTGAACATGTGTTCCTTAATATGATCTAAAGATGCTCCTCACTCAAGAAGCCATGAGTTTCCTACAGTACAAACACACCTGGCATATATTTTACTGCTTGAACTCATGGTTTCTTGCATTTTAAGTACATTTAATACATACTGGGAACATTTACACAAGATTGCATTAGCATAGTTTACTGCAAAGTAAGCATGCGCATCTACATGTGCACATGCTTACTGCGCAATAAACCTCCCTAATCCCAAGTAACTTTGCCACCTGTAAAAGCAAGTAGCAAATTTACCCAAGATTAGTAACAGTGCCATAGCACTCATGTAGACGCCTCATCAGGAGCAAAATCTGATCCCAGTCAGCTGTCCATCAAGGTGTAGGAGATAGCTCCCTGCCCCTGGGAGCTATCTACTGCTGGGGTGGGCTGCACCACAGGAGCCCAGGTGGGGACTATGTCCCCTATGCCCAGGCAGCAGGTAGCTCCAAACCCCCTGCTTCCAGATCATGATCAGAGAGTGGAGCCTGGGAGACTCTTATCTCCCAGAAGCCACTCCACAACCTTGGGGCCACTGCTGGGGGATGCTTACAGTCCAGCAGCAGCTCCAGGACCTCTAGGAGATGCTAGGAGATGCTTATGTCCTGCTAGGAGATGCTTATGTCCCAGCAGTGGCTCCAAGACTGTGGGACTACTGCTGGGAGAGACTTATCTTAGCAGCAGCTCCAGGACTGTGAGGCCGGAGATCCTTATCTCCGAGCAACACTTCCAGGACCACAGGGCTGTTGCTGTTGGGAGATTCTTTCATGGAGCTGGGGGGGGAGGGGAGACAAGCTCCCCAGCTGGGTTCCCCCCTCCCCCCCCAGCTCCACGCTTACGAGGCTGAGCAGGGAATAAGCCCCCCAGGCCCCACCCAGCATGTAGGGCCAGGGTTGGGAACTGTCCTGGTTGGGGGCAGGTCCCAGCCCCATGTCTTGATTGGGTGATTGAGGCATAGGCTTGGAGAGAGCTGCAGGGGTAGAGTAGATCCTAGCCCCCTGCCCCAATCTGCCAGTGGGGCAGCTAGCAGCTAGCTCACTGCCCCACTGGCATATCAGGGAAAGGGACTGGGGTCTGACTCTCCCCTGCAGCTCTTTCCAAGTCCCCTGCCCCTAATCAGGAAGCCAGGGCCAGGAGCACCTTGCTGCTGGGGTAGGGGGACATTGTCCCCACTCCAGCAGCAGGAAGCCCCCCAGGGCCAGGAGACAGCTGTCTTCTGGCTCAGTGCTCCCTGCCAGCCCCTGGGCTAGCACCCAGGAGGAGCCTGGAGCTCCCTGCAGTGGTGACAGGAGCCCATTACAGGGAATCTGGCACAAAGAACAGCAAATCTGCTCCCCAATCCCCACATATGTAGATGCTTGTCCGAAAATGCTTACTCCGGAGTATCTTACATCAGAGTAATCTTAGGCCAGAGTAAATGCATGTGTAGATGTGCCCACTGAGTGTCTCACATGTCATGGTCCTTGGAGAAGTTCTACCTTAGCCTACATTAAAAATAATATTATAAAAGTAGTGCCTTTTAACTTTATCTATCTAGGATTTTCATTTCATTATATCTAATTCTCATTAGGAATCAATAAACTGTTTTGTTTGTGCATTTAAATCTCAAAAGCACTGAAGTCCTGTATATCTGCATATTTAAACTTAATAACCCTACAAATACATCTCTCTGCAGCAATAACACGTTGGTCTGATTAGTCATTATAGATATACAATCAACCCTTGTCCTTTTCTATCTAACATCAGATACAGGGAGAAATAATGTGGGTAGCAACCATAAACACAAGATTGTGGACACTCACCCAAAGTCATCAGTTCAGAAAGGTAAGAGAACAAGATTTGCACACTTAAGTGTGGACAAGGGTTTGCTGTCAACAATAAACAAACAAACAAAAGCATTTTGCTCAACTAAATGTTTCATTTGACCTGAAACAAAATGCTTTGTTTTGGGTACTTCTAAGAAAACCAAAATTAAATGAAGGCTAAATTCACAAGCCTTCTAGCAGCAATTAATTTAATAAGGACAAGTGAAAAAATACCATACTTAGGACAGAGTGAGTACATGCACAAATATGAACTGGAGAGTGACAGACTGGGCTGTAGTCCTGCAAAAAGGGACCTGAGTTTTTTTGTGATCCCAAGTGGAATACAAGTCAGAGAAGCGGGTTATTGCTAGGTGGGGAAAGGCAATAGTATACTGGGATGCATTAACTGAAGTGTTATGCTCAGGCCATAGGAAGTAATTTTTCTCCACTATTCAACACTGATGAGGCCTCACTTGGGGTGTCTTTATACATGATCTAGAGGTGGGGAGGGGTTAATTAGACCGGCTCCAAGAACCACTCTAATTAAAAAACCTGCACCGTCTCATATGCCTATTCAGTGTCCTGTGCTTCAAAATGGTGGCAGGGTGCTTTAACTAAAGCTCATTCAATGAGCTTTAGTTATAATGCCCCCCCTGCCCCATTTTGAAGGACAGAGATGCTAAGTACATGAGATCTGGATACTTCTGGAGTATGCTAATTAGCACACTCCAACAGACTCAATAAATCAAGTCTGCTCTGGAGTGTTGTAATTACAGCATATCAGACCAGCATCCTTGCACATCTACAGGTACTTGGTGCCCAATTTTGGAGATGACAAGAAAGACATGGACAAGTTAGAGAGTTCAAAGGAGAGCAACAGAAATTATAAGATGTCTAGAAACCAGGATATACAAGGAAAGGCTGAAAGAATTGGGACAATTTAGTCCAAGGCCATACAGCCGGGCCACATATAGCCACCAAGGGTTTATTTTCTGGCTACTGCCCCCCTCATTGCTCTGGCTGCAGCAGCTGGTGTCTCCAGACTTCCTGTCTCTCCTCTGGCTTCCTGTTCCTGTCCCTACCACAGCTAGCAAGGGGGCATGGTGTGGCAGGGGCGCAGGGGAACCTACAGCCAGAGGATCTGAAGTTGAGTCTGCGGCGCTTATGCATGCAGTGAAGGGGGAAGACGCATGGTGCAGCAGAGGTGTGCAGCCTGTGGAGCCTGAGGCCCCCGCTGGTGAAGCCCCAGCCACTAAGAAGCTAGAGAACCCTGATTTAGCCTGAAGAAGAAAATACTGGCAGTGGGGAGAGAAGGGGGTGGGGGGGCAGAGATTTGGTAACAGCCTTCAAAATACCTGCAAGGTAGTTATAAAAAAACTGGTAAAAGACAGTTCTCTGTGGATACAGAGGAGAGGACAAAAAAAAAAAAAAGTCTCAAATTGTAACAAGGACATTTTAGGTTAGACATTAGGAAAAACTTTCTAAGAACGAGTGGTTAAGTATCAGAACAGGAGGTTTAGAGAGGTTGTGGAAACTCTATCCTTAAAAGTTTAAGAGCAGGTTAGACAAGAAGTTGCCCAGAATAATTTACACAGGGATGATATTGCCTTCAACAGTGGATTGCACTAGATTATTTCCTGAGGTCCTACCAGCCCCACTATTCAATCCAATATTCTGTGATTTAATTACTTCATCTCCCACCTCCCTGGAGAGTGTCTTAACCACAAGTCAATAGCATATTCAGCAAGGGGAGGGACATGAAACGATACACTTACAATGCCTCTTGAAGCTGTTCTACACTTTGCAGCGAATTAAACATATTGCTGGAGTGCAGGTTTCTCAGCTCCCAGGAGACTGATCTGGCCACCAAACTATGACACTCACCTGAGACACAGGAGGCTTCTGTTTAATTTGACTCTGTAATTCAGGGCTGAGATTTCAATTTGTCCTAACCACCTTAAAATAGCTTATTTTACAGGTATTCTCCTTTTCAGAGAGACAGAAAACAAGAGAATGACTCTCTAACTCATGCAGGTGGGACATGTGGATTCCTCAGTAATTAATTAAAGCTTTGATAATGAGGGAGAGAGGCTGCTTCCACAGCAGAATATCCCATAGCCTGGAGCTTCAGGCACTCCTGTAAGACACAAAATTCTGAATTCTCTCAGGAAGAAAAAGGAATTAAACCCAGGCATCCCACACCTTGCATGATTGGTCTAGCCACTGACCTACTAAAATGGTATTTCTTCTACCAGCAATTTCAGAATCTAGCACTCCCTCAGTCCCAGATATTTTTCTAGCCAGAAAAGATTTGGCAAAGTCAGTCTGAGTTTGTGACCAGTTCTTAGACAAGAAAAAAACTCCTTTTCAGCAAATTTACTATTTGCTATGTTAGATATACTTATTTTTGCTTCCCTACTCTGAAGAGGTACTTAATATTTGTTAAATATTTGGGTAGCCTTGGGTGGAAAATGGAGATTGCTCATGTTTGCCTGGCACACAATGGCACCCCATATATCATAGCAAGACTGAAGTACACAGATCTTTAAATGAGGTTCAGTCAGCTTTAAAACAAACTAAATAATATCCTAGGATTAATTTTTTAATTATTTTTACTAACCGATTTCCACTTTCCAACAAGGCAGTTATTCATATCAATTACTATGATCAAAATGACAAAGAGAACCTCAACACGTAGCTATTGTTACACTGTTTATTGTTATTTCCAGCTGAAATATTTGCAAATGTATGTTTTTCCCCCCAATTTACACTATATTTGCATGAATGCATTCACTTTAGCATTAATCTTGAAAAGCAATGAAAAAGCAACAGGGATTTTTTTTTACCTATTTGAAAGAATTTAGCTAAGGCATTCAATAGTTTAGTAATATTCTTAATTGGTCTGTTGAATTTTAATATACAGTAGGTCCACGTTATCATTATGTCTAACACTGTTGAGGAATATTATAAAGTAGAGCACAGCTTGGAACCTTACAGCTCTAGCAATTTGAATGTTTATTACCATGTTTATGTAAATTAATGTTAAGGTAGATTTTAAAGCCAAATACAGTTTTACCTTACAAAGCTTCTTTTTTTTTTTTGGAAACTCAGAGAACTTGAAACCCATGTGTTTTTCTGTTACTATGTGACTATCTACTATTGTGTGATAGTGGGCCTCATTCAAATAAATCTCCATGAATCCATAGGAAAATATACTCCCTTGACTTTATACTTATTTGTAAAGGCTACACACTGTTGAAGGTTATGGTCGCTTGCACCTTGGCTGATTTTCCCTTGAAACAATATATGTTCATGGTGGTATTTCAGAATTACTTTTAAAATTTACATTAATACAAAATCTGACACAAGCAAAAACAAGTTGCCTTGAAAATAAGTTAACTAGCTTTCAAAGCAAAACTGCACACTTTTTTTTTTCTCTTTTATCAATGGTGAATTATAGGATATTTTCTTAAAACCCATTATCTTATAATTAGGCTATATTTTAAGTGGGAAAGGCACAATTTATCTTTGAATTGTTTTTTTTTTTCTATAGTAAACATAAGTAAACAGAATTTAACAGGGTTAAATTGCTGTCAGTGGAACAGATGCTACCTTCAAGGATATAGGCTGTCACTGGGAACAGAATTTAGCCCTTCTGGGCCCCGTATTCTTCATGGTTTCATTTTCTTTCATTTTTTCTTCTATATTACCTTTCCATTAGCCCCATCTGTTCTTCTCTCCAGAGCTTCATGATGAATAAGCTTCCTGGTGTTGCACAAACTGCTAGTTTCGTGCCCCTGGAGGCTTGTCCAATTTACCTCAAGGAGAGAGTCACACACACACAGGCTAGGTCCAACTCAAGTTTATTGTTTGCGCAAACAGATCGACAAAGGAGCTGAGTCGCTCAAAGCAGAGTCGACCCCGAGCCGTGCCCGAGGTTCCACTTTTATAGATAGCAAACAGAGGGTTTCAGCGTGTCACGCGATTATTGGCAGCCTTACAATTTCCTTATTGTTACGTCTTGCCTTGCAGGTCGAGCTCAACTTGTTATTGGTTATTGTTTTCTATCAAGTTTAGCACATGCGTAGTCAAAAAGCAGAACTGCGGCAAAAGGTCCTGTCGCATGCGCAGTCCAAAAGCAGAACTGCGGCAAAACTAATGCCCCTTAATAACCTCTAATCTTAGTGTAACCCTAGTGCACTGAATAAGTATGGTTGCAAAATCTATGTGCAAAGCAAGCCTTAATCTATATGCAGAAGCTATTGCAAAATATGCTGAACACAAAAGCGATTGCGAAGGCATGGCGACCGAACTATAACATATTTTTACCACACTGGTTCCCTCAACCAAGCAAGCTCCTTCTACCTCAGATCTCTGCTTAATATCTACTTCTTTTACTTAACACTTCCAGAAGCTCATGCTTCAAAATATGGGCAGGAAGATTATATATATGTAAAAGCATGTAAGCATATAAAAGCATGTAAGGTAAGTTAGTGGCCACTAACTTACCTTATGTAAACTTTGTTCCTATATTGCCTGCTGTACTCTTTACTTGGGTATCTAGCTTAATTATAGAGGTATTTTTTATGCCTTTCCATTCAATAATAGAACAATCAGGCCATTAGATTATAAAGCCATGCTTTGTAGATATCCCAAACACATACAGCATTGCAAATATAAACAACAATGTGATTAAACCAACAATAATGTGTCTCTCACTTATACAGTATCTCATATCCAAAAAGCCATAATAAAGCTAATGCAGGGTGTAAATCAAGGACCATCTCATACATCTCATGTACAAAATTATGCTACAGAAGGATCAGTGGGCTTAATTGTGTTGAGTTTAATTGCTATGATGCCACTTACAGCAACATAAAAGCCTGCAAGTAGACTGGTCCTATTACATCGTCATATACTCTAAAAATCTGATCGTATACATGCATGCATGCAGATTGGTGAGTATGGTCTGGCATCTAGTTTCTTAGCTCTCATGCATGGAACATTTATAAATTTTACTGCTATTCAACTCTGTAATAAGTGTGCCCAATGAACAGTTTTCATCAAGACCAACCTGACACAAAGTACACAGCATGCATGGCTTTAAGTAGTAAAGTTTTCTCAGCCTGTAGGTCAGGGGAGGGCAAAATAAGGCTTGCAGGCTAGATCCAGCTTGCCAACAGATCCTATCCAGCCAGTGGCAGGTCCCTTGGCCTTGCCTGGCCCAGGCATGAGAGAGAGCCTGGTTCATAGCATGTGCAGCTGGTCCTACCACCCCCTGGTGCAGAGCGGGGCAGGGGTGGTACGGTAACCAGACTCCACTTCCCAGCAGTCCCAGCAGTGACAGCTCCTTCCAGCTACTGCTGCTGCCAGTGTCACCACCACTGCTGGACCCAGCCCTGCTACCTGAGAACCCCAGCCCATCCACCCCACACCCACTGCCAGGGGTGCTGGACAGACCAGGCAGGCAAAGTCTCCATGGAGACCAGCCAGGAGTCTCTGAGCAGGGCACACTCAGTTGAGCAGATAGAATGGGTTGTAGGTAGGCAGGGAGTGGCATCTGGGAGAAGGGTAGGCAGGCAGAGGTGGGGCCAGGGCAGAGCCATGATATGGGGAGCAGATCACAGTTCTGCCCTGGTCCCTGGCCGCATGCTGTCACTATCCCGTGGTCCCGGCCCTGGGCCCAGTCCCCACCCATCCATCCTACTCTTGAACGCCACTCACCACCCACCTGTGACACAGTCCCATCTGCCTGGCTGAGCATGCCCTACCCATGGGGTCCTGGGCTAGTCTCCACGGAGAGCCCACCCTGCATGCAGGGCAGACAGCCTGGGACCACATAGGATCAATGCCTCCCTCTCCCCGCACCACGTCAGCACCACCCTCCACTATGCCAGGCTGCCACCTCCTTTCCCCCCCACAGTGGGTCAGAACGCTCCCCAGCTTGCAACAGTTCAAACTCCCTAAGTGACCCTCCATCCTAAATATTTACCCTGTTCTAGGTAGATTTATTAAGAGAAAAATACTTTAGCCTTTCCTGATTTATAAACTCTTTGGCAATGACAGCAGATAGCAAAAATAATATGCCACTTACAACTCAGAGCTTTCCATTCAACTGTTCAGTCTATGCTTTCTACCCAGAATATTTCCTCATCAAAATCTGTTTCTGTCTGCTTCTAGCTGTTGAAGCTTCTATTTCCAAAATTGCCTCTTTCCCCTAAGAGGATTTCACTCTCTACAACACAAATGGAAGCCCACATAAATTAAGACACTAATAATCCTAAGGGTTCAGGTTCTTTCTATTAACACTACAGCCTGTTATTTCAGTAGGTAATAGCTTTACCTCTTTGGTTGCAGTGCTTACCATTGCACTGCTTAGAAGTTGTCATTTGTTATGGTGAGAAAAAACTGCACAACTTCCTTAACACTTCACAGTGGAGAAAAACAATTCTTCTATACTGCTGAAATCTAGGCTTTTGTTCAGTTCATAATTATAAGGTACATCTATTGAAGAACTCATCACCTCACTTCAAGTACTCTAACAACAGATAATGCGCCAATGATCAAATGAGATTCCCACTTTATCCTTAATTTCCTGCTATACCACAAAGCACCAAAAACTCTCTTACTTCTGGTCCGCATTGTTAACCAGACACTTACTGGTTTCTATCATCTAGACCTCAATAAAATTTATTGGAAAAAATTATATGATATGCAGAATCTGTGATCTCAAACATGTAAAGGATCTCTCAAACCATATATTTTTAGTAACATCTTGATTAGATTGTCATATATTTCTTAAAAATGGTGACTAAACCAAGCTATAGAGGAGGAGCCTTGGGAAAGTCCACTGGACAGATTAATTGATTTTTTATTTTTAATCAGTCACCACTATTTAGTACATTCCTATCTGAAAGAAGAGTACATGTTAGATGACATTGTGAAGAGCAGCACGTTACAAAATCACCTAATATTGTGAATTACTCTGATTTACACAGTGCAATAGATACATTTTGGGATGAAGTGTGGTGACATCAGAGACCACAATGCATGGCATGTAAAAGCAATTCTTTAGCTATCAGTTAATTTGTAGCAGAAGAAGAAAGAGCTTCTTCAAGGTCCAATTTAAGTTGGCAGGTTAAATGTTATGAATATCATTTTGCTTCTGTTTTGCAAGGCAGATCTAAACATTAGCATGGACTCAACAGTGCCATACTGCTCTTTGCTGTGCTGGGTTGCAAATGTTATATTTCTCACCAGTTTAAAAATTCTGAAAACAAATCTGTGCTACCTTCCATTGAAGCAATGGGAGTTTTGCCACTGACTCCAAACGAACAGGATTAGACCCTAAGTAACTGCAATGTAGATTTTTAGATCACTCCATCAGAAACCTTAAAATTCCTTTGTCAGTTTTTGAAAGAAAATTAAGTAAGTTTAGGTCATAAATTCAAAATAAAGGTTTTGGCAAAGCTGTTTGATACATCAGTGCAATACTTGATAAAGGTGCCATTTGATGTTACATTCTCCATCCTTAAATGCAAGCAGACATTAAATATCTTCTAATTACTGTAGTACATTATTCAAGTCACTTGTGTAGGACAGTACAGAATACATACTAATAAGCACTACTTTTCATGTACTGCAAATTAAAAAAGCAGCAATAAAATGGATAGTCTGAAACTTATCTCCTGGGAGGAGGAGGGTGTTTTTTTTCTTTCTTTCAATCTCTTTTTATTTGATTATATTCTGAAATGTTAACTAGGGGTTCATTCTTTTGGCACTGAAAAACTACCAAGCTGAAATGTGCATGACAGCGTCCTACTGTTCGCAGTCAAAATGGCTTCACAGACAGGAAAATGTCCATAAAAGGCAAATTTGATTTGCAAAGTTTGGGTGTAACAGGGGGACATTCAAACAAAACTTACTGTAAACTCAGCTGACATGACATTATTTGCCTTGTCATATTGTTACCTGGTAAATCATGCTTCCCAGTATTAATAAGGGCATGGAGACATAGCTGCAGAGCTAACCACAAAAGGTAGAACAGATGTTGTTTTTTAATCTAATTTGGACATGCTAAAACCCTTCATAACTTTTGTGGTGTTCATATACTATAGGATTACAAAAAACAGCCCTTCTGCTTAACATAGAAATCAATTAGTTGTGACCAGAGTTCAAAACAGAAGAAAAGGAAGATACAAACTGTGCTCCTGGATGATTATTTAGAGAAGGTGATAGTTAACAGGAACACAAAAAGGATTTCTGGAGAAGGCTGCACTCCTTTACAAAATATGCCTTCCTTTTAGATAAGGGATCTATAGGCCTTCCAAAAAGACAAGCCCTTGCAATTGGAGCACAAGGGCTCTTTTCCTATGGAACATCTTCCAAGTTGAAAAAGCTAGCTCACACCTGCCACTTAAGAGCATATAGTCCCAATTTAGGTCAGCAACAACTAAAAACAGCACCCTAGAAAAGCACCAATGTCATATTTACAGACAGTAAGGCCATACTTAACTGAAAGGCAGAAAGTAGGGCAAGGTGGCACCTCTCTACTCTGCACTTTTTTGAAAGAGCTGCATTACCTTTTTTGACCTCTCCCCTGCATATACACTTCACAAGCCAGGCATTCCCTTAATGAGTGAGCACTATTAGCTCAATCCTGCAAAATCTGTTCCTAGGGACCATATTTCCTCCCATGGGAGGATCTAGAATTTTGAAAATGGGGGTGCAGATGGTGAGATGAAGTAACACATATGAAACAACACACATTTTTCTCCAGTTAAAAATAAACTAGAAGCTTTACTAATATGCTAGGGGCCTAGCGATGTATTGTTCCATTTAAGATTGAAGCAAAAACAAATATAACTTCATTGGAATGAGTTAAAAGCAATCTTCAGGGCTGTGAAACAGGTGCTTCATTAACTGGAGCAGGGAACAGACAGCAGAATTGCAGAACAAAGGCTAGCTTGACTGGTGGAAAATTGAGGACATTAAAAAAAAGAAAGAGGATCGTTAACACCTGTGGAATGAAGAGCTTAAAGTGATCAGGTAGGTTCTAATGAGCCTTGAGGTCAGTTGACTCCCCCAGCACTGCCCAACTAGAAATGCTGCTGCACTGCCAGGCAGTTGGTTTTAAACTCTGGGTAGACCACAAATCAAAAGGAGGTGCCAGTGTACTGGCGCACCCACCCTGGATCTGCCCATTTCTTCCTCCAAGGAACAACAAGAGAGAGCCACAATCTTCCTAATAGCGTTTAGTGACTCCAGCATCAAGATTGTGCAAAGCGTACCAATCCACCCTCTCATGCAATGACATCACTGGGAGATTTTCAACTGGCTGTTAGGACTTCTTTACAAGTGTAAGTGCCACAGCGCCGGTCACTTTGAAAAGGCTCCAATGCTGCAATGCTTACAGTTGTATAAGTGGTGACATGCATGGCAGCGCTGAGAAAATGGCAGCGGTGCCCTTTTGAACTAAAACACCTCTGAGGTGCTTTAGTTCAAAAGGGCACCGCTGCCATTTTCTGTGCGCCGACGCACATTTTGCCAGTTATGCAACTGCATATGGCACAGCACAGTACACGTCACCTCATTTGTTGAGCAGACTCAATTAATCTTCTCTGCTCCAAAGTGATGGATCTCTGGTGCATCGCAGGGAAAAAGGTATGTGCCTAAATGCCCTTAGAGCCCAGTCCAGCTCTTATGACCGGAGTGACTTAGGTCATAATGATTACATTGCCTCATCCTCTATTACAGAGCCAAAACAACAGAATTTTTTAAACACTGTGTGTGTTACAGACATGAGTATAAAATGTGTTATTTTTTTCTGCACATTTTTCATACTCACCCTTTCTTGTACCTTCATCCAATTATCTAATATATAATAATAAATTAAAAGATAATTCATTCTCTGTAAGCTTTTCTTTCATAACATTATGAGAAAAGCAAATCCTTCAAAAAAGTTGTATTTAAAGTATTGAAAGATCCCTTTGTACCTTACTTTCCATAAAATTAAATAATGTTTCCTGTGAATTCCATTCCCTTATCTTTTTCTTTAAAAATCACAGTGCTATACCAAATATGCTGTAAGAAGTACATATTTACAAGTAATACTGTCATTCAATCAAAATAACAAGCTACAGTAGAGCAAGCACATAGAACACATGCTCTTATGACTTCACAACTACTGATAACAGTACATTTAGATTAAGGGCTTCAAGAGATACTAGATACGATTTGGCTTCCATAAAAGTATGGTGCTAAGGCTATTTCAGATAAAAACAAAATGTCATGGGAGTGAGAAGAAAACAGAGTTTTACCATATGAACAGGATTGGAAGACGAATTTGCTTATATGTAAGGACTTTTTAGAAACAATGTTAATCAGCTACTACAGACCTGAATATAGACCTTTATTTCCAAGCATATTTTAAAATTGTTTGTGACTCTACAACAACTGGAAATTCTACCATTGTTGAAATTCCAGCTCCTGTGTTGGCAAAAGTCACATAAGCTTCAGTGGGGCCAGGAATTCACTCCTGGATTTTATTTTAAAATTGCTACTGGTATTAGTAACTAACAAAAGATGAGAACAAGAGGTGTGTAGAGGGATGGAAATAACTGTACTATATCACAGGCACCTACATGATATTATCCCACCTGACGCAGGAAATCAAGGAAGAAATAAAATTATGGCAAATAAGTTAAAGTCTTTGGGGAAACAAGGGGAAAACTATTAATTGGGAAATACTTTCAGCCTGGCTCCCTCCAACACTGGCAAAGTTTACTCTTCCTAAACTGAGTCCAGGATCAAGAGGAGCATTAAAGGCAAAATTATTTTTTAACTAATAAATACCTATGGTGATCCTATTTCACCCTGCTCAAATCTCTCAAAACTACTAAAACAAGAGGGTGGGTGGGCTCTCCACCTCTTCACTACTTCCTGTGACTTAGTCTTAAAACAAAGATGACAGAATGTTACAAAGGTACATATGATAACAGTTCTGCAGTGACTTGAACAGGGTGATTTAGGATTGTATTGAGAACCTAAATCAACTTACGCACCTAATAAGTGGACTAGGATGTGGCCTTAAAATCTTAGAGGTGTGGGCCTACAGAAGAAGGGCATCTGAGTGAGCTGTCAGCAGCTATCCAGGAAGGAAATGCTGACAAAGGGTATGGGTAAACACATATTTTAGCCTTTTTAAAAGGGGAGGGGGAATGGTTGCTCATCAACTTTTACCCAGTAGCTATTAGGTTGACATGATCCTATAGCCATAAAAGTCCTTCAGACTGTCTCCACTGAACTGGTATCTTTCTAATCGGATTCTCAGGGACTGAACATAGCCATTTCAACTGAGTTCTCATCAGACCTCTGCAGATTAAATAGAGCACTTGCCTATTTATTCCCTGATGATAAAAAAACCCCACACATTTATTAGAATGTTCTTTAAATAAAACAAGTGACAGACTATGCACAAAGTCCAACAAAATGCCAGCTTCTTAGTGAAAGAGAAAACGACATCACTGATGGCATACCTATCTGAATAAAGGTCTGCTTAGGTACATTCCTCACCCAAGACGCTATAACTTTGCAAGAGGAAAAAAAATTCAGAACAGGAAACAGTGCAGCTTCACCATATTGCTCTGTTATTATAAAATAAATTACAGGGGCAAAAAATCTTAGAAGATGGCATTTGTTGTTGAGGTGTGTTTTTAAAAGTGTAGTATAATTCAAGTGATCGTTGAAGCAACATACATAAAAATGATACCCAAACAAATAAAACGATAACAAAACTGTGTGTATTTCCCCATTGATGTATATCACAAATCAAAGGACTGAAAACATATAGTTGATTCTTTAAGTGAAGGTATGTGGTGAGTCAGTATTCATTCCAGTTTTCTTCCATTCTCACCTTCACAGAGTGCCATTCTCACATTTAGAGTGCGCACATGCACACACACATTCAGATTTAATTATTTAATTATTTCTAAATATCTATGCTGCAATTCCATGACTTTCCACAGTGGTGACGCAAGCACCCTGCTGTTCCTGAGATCCTGAGATCCATGGCTGTTGCTCATAAATTAAATTTTACTAATTGGCTTCTTAAGGACAAACATAAGAACATGAGGGTTGTCCTTAAGAAGCCAATTAGTAAAATTTAATTTATGAGCAACAGCCATGGAATCCACCCCTGCAGATTGTTTCAGGCCAACCAATGGGGATAAAGCCAAATATATGAGTGGGTGCTACGACTCTATAAACTGGTGTTTAACTGTCATGGTGTTTGAAGATGATATATGTTCAGTTTACAGCTCTCTTTCACTGCCAGTGGCATTAAGGTTAGACATTATCTTTTGCTCTTTTCCAGAGATAAATTGGAGGGTTTTTTTGTTTTCTTTTAACTTATTCTTTGCTCTATTTCATGATTAAGTTGAATATGTCCAGGTGTTTGTAAACGGTTCACCTGTAGCAAAACCCCCCATTTTTCTTTCTTTCTTTTTTTTAATTTTAAAATGCATTCCCTCCCCCTCCCAAACCATTTCTGACTTTGCTCTCCATGTCAAGTCTCCACCTTGTGTCCTCTGCCTGGGCATCCCATGTTGCAATAATATGATTCATTGTACCCCTCCCATGTAAATTGGTTCCCAGATGAATGAGAATGATTGATTGAGAATGACTGGAAATACAATGGTAGCAGGCCTGTAATGCATGGCCTGTAATGAATGGGCCATCACCTCGCACTGATCATTCAGGAACCACAGACCTCGCCCAGGAACAGAGACAAGACCAGTATTTGAAAAACAAAAGACCCTGCAGAACCAGCAAATCTATCATTGTACCCCACCATTACAGACACCCAAAACTGCACATCCCTGCATGGAGCACACATGCTCAGTACACCAGGAGCTGACCCTTGCCTGGGCATGCCTCCTGTCACTAGGGTCACACACGGTCTGCCCCTATAAAAGGGGCAGTGAAGACAGACCCAGTGGGAATGCCACTTCCATCTGGACCAGACCAGCTTCACATCACCTATCCACCCCAGAGGCCCTGCCGGCAACCCCCCTCTGGACAACACTGAGCTGAAGGAGACCCTGACTGACCATCGAGGATCAACTTCCAGCCTGGGATAGGTAGATATTACCTGCACACCTCTTCCTACAATTTGGACTCTCTTTCTCTCTCTCTCCTCCTGGACTTCAATGGACTTTAGCCCCTGCACCAAGCCTCTCTAACACCTGCTGCCAGTGTGTGTGTGGGTGCAAGGGAACCAATAAGACATTGTGTCACCATCTCCCCTGTTCAATAAAACCACTGTCATTTGCAACCCCAAGTTGGGTCATGTTTTACTAAATCCCAGTCCCTTCCTTATCTTAAATTCCAGCCTCAATCTCTCTCTGTGTCTCTCAATTCCGGCCCCAAACCCTCTCCACTAGTTTCCCAATCTCCTCTCAATTCCTACTGCCACTTTCCCTGTGATTTTCTGCTGTCTTTCTTTGCTTTCCTTCTGCCCCTGCCCCCTTTCAGTCTCTCTTGCTGCTTTTTCTGTGATTTTCTGCTGTCCATCTCTCTGGTTTCAGGCTCCCCCCCTGCAGCTTCCCAGACTTCTCTAGCTACCCAGGAGCCATCCTCTGGCTCCCCCACACCCAGAGCCCCTCTTTAACACCCACACTTTCCCTTAGTCCCATTTTCCCTCTCCAGCACCGACCTTTTCAGCTCCCCTGTAGCTCTGGCTCCAATCCCAGACTCTGTGCCAGCATGCTTCCCCATTCTGCAGCCTTTGGGCATTGTCTTTTAATCAATTAAGATCAATTAACCTAAAGTTACCCTCAAGCCTCAGTTCTTCAGCCCAGGCCCCTGCAGTCTACTGGTTCTAATCCTGGTCCTGGTAACTTTAAATCCTTACACTTTTACTTTATTACCTTAACCTTTCCCCGGGTATCCCAAGTACACCAAGCATATACATACATACACATCACAACACCTAACTTAGGAACTCACCTGTGCGTATGTGTAGGTGGGTGGTATGTGTGTGAATTAGTGAATATACATATATACACATATATAGATATCATTGTGTGTGTGCATGTGGTATATGAATTAGTAATCCACATATGTGTATTGGATGTGCAGGTGTTGGTAACTGGTAATGGATTCTGTCTAAATTTGGGGGGGGTGTAGCGTGTATGGGCTTAAATTGGTGATAGGTGTGCATGAACCTAGACTAATTATTTTGAACGTGTGTGTATCTGAGCTGCTAGTGTGAGTGTGTATGCCTAGTAGGGGTGTATGCACCTAGGGAATGTATGTGTGCTTAATTGATTTTTATGTGTGCATGTGCAATTGTACACCACAGCCTCCTGTCTAACAGCACAATATTGAGATCCTGAGCGTTGGCCTGACCCCTCAGGGCAACACACCAACTGGCCATATTAATTCTTGTGATCAACTGAACTTTCAACTGCTTTTAGCTTTTGACAATAACTGAATTAGTGGAAAACATCTTCTTCAAAACAATGTTTCTTTACCCAGTGATAAATAGCAGGCAGAACAAGAGGTATAAGTACTAATGATATTTAGAAAGGGATGGGTTAAGACATGGAAATTTTAGATCCAGATATGAACTTTTTAAAGCAGAGCTAAAGGTTTAGGGAGACATTTGAAAGGTGTATTATTGTTTATTTTTCATGCCAATGGCACATGGGATGCTTCATTCAATATATATATTTATATATTTGGTACAGAAAGATTCAGGACCGGATCTTATTCCACCTACTAGGCACATAAGTATACTTAGACACTTAAGTATGATCCTGTTTCACCCTGTTTGTCTCCACGAAAAACTGTTATTACAAAAGGTGAGTGGGTAAGCGGACAATGAGTTACAAGACTAGATTCATTAATCGATTTTTTTCAAGGACTTGGACAGGGTGGAATAGAATTACTTAGACACCCAATAGGTAGACTAAAATCTGGCCCCAAGTGCCTTGTCCAAAGAGACAAAGAATCTCTGTGGTAGAACAAGGAATTGAAAGTGAAGTACTGTGTCCAGTTTTGAACACTGCACTTCAAGACAGGCAGATAAAATGAATCCAGCAAAGAACAACAAAAATTGTCAGAGATCTTGGAAAAATGAATTGTGAGAAAACATTATTTATTTAGTCTGAAGAAAAGAAGACTGAGCCAGATTGTATAACAGTTTAAAAAAAACTGCTTGGTAGTTTGGTGGTGATGGTTTCTAAGAGCAGGTTACACAGATGAGGGTTTAGGCAGGGATGACCTTGCCTTGACCAGGGGTTTGGTCCTTTGCAGATTTTTTCCATCCCTATTTTTCTATGGGTGGAAACAGAAATTGCCTTTGTGCCACCAGAAAAAAATATTTATGGTGGCACAAAGACCAAGAAAACAGACAGCTGTACCCCTTGTCATGCTATCAAAGGCCAAAATTTGGGGCCATGGCAAAGGTGGTAATAGTTTCTGGTGCTTTAATGTGGCAGATGTCTGTTTGCTTTAAGGTGTGAGAATGCAGGAAGCCCAGAGCCAAGTTCTTCAGCCACCCTGGGAAGGCACCTGTGGGGCCTGAGAGGTTCGATCCTGTAAGCCCCAGGAATTCCAGTGCAGGATCAGGCCTCTCCAGCCCCAGGAGTGCCTTCCTGGTTTTTTTACAGAGGCAGAAACCCTGGCTTTTCATGCTTATAGAAGTGTGCCTCAGAGATTCCCCAGAGCATCTCTCTGTAAGCTGAGAAAGCCAGAGTTCCCCTGTTTACAGATGCACCCCAGGGAATCTCCAAAACATGTATCTAAGTCAGGGGAAAGCTAGGACCCCCTGCTTATAGAGATGTACCCTAAAGCTTGCCTGGGCATGCCTCTTCAAACAGGAAACTCTGGCTTCCCCCTCTTAAAGAGAGGCACTCGGGGAAATCTCTGATGTGAATCTCTGTAAGTGGGAAGCACTCTACTTCTTGTCCCTCAGAATCAGTCCCCTGCCTAAGGCAGGACAATTAGCATTGTGTATTTCCCCCAATGAAGCTAATGATTCATGGTGAGACGCATGCTGATACAGCTGATCTTCTTTATTTGGTGATGTCCGTTTATACTCTATGATTCTAAGATCTTGAATTCTCCATCCAAAGCCTTGATCATGACACTATTCTTCCTTTCTGAGTAAACAAAAAGAAGCAAGAGTATTTTTTCAGGAGAATTTAAAAGGGCTAAGAATATCAGAATGCAGCTAAGCAAGAGAATATTTCACCTCAATTACAGAAATTGTGGAGAGATGGAAAGACCCTCAGGAGGTAACCCAGTCTAATCATCTGTACCAACATATGACTATGTATACCTAGACCAGGGGTGGCCAGCCCACAGCATGTGTACCACAAGTGACACAGGCAATCTCTTTGTGTGGCACATAGCAGATCAGGGGGGAAGCAGGGAACACAATGACAAATATGGCAGGGAGCAGGAAGCAGAGCATCAAATCAGGCACGGAAAGGGGATCAGAGTGGCACTAGAGGAGGATGTGGAGCTAATTTGTGGCATGCCTACCAAAAAGGTTGTGGCCTCTGCTGTTCTACCTCATTGCTTGGGGCTTTCAAGCAATAGAACACTTGCAGGTAAGCACTACTATTAGCAAAGTGGGTTCTTTTCAGCATGATACCTATGTCTAGGTTTTTATGGCAGAGACATAAAATGCAGTTCATTAAGGACGGGATTTTAAAAAGCACTTGAATGTTTGATAATCATTCCTTGTTAAAAGTCAGTGGTGAAACTTCCATTAACTTGAATGGGAGCAGTTTGTCTTAGATGGCACGTGCATTCATGAACTGTGCAGCCTTTTGTCTAATGATCATAATCATTGTCTGCAAGCATTTAGACAGGTTAGGCTTCACCTAGAGTTCATAAATATTATGCTATTTAAAAGTAAAAGAAAAAATAATAATACTTTTGAGGATGTTTTAATTTACTGACTTTCATTTTCTGAGAGACAATCTGCTCATGCTTTTAGGCTTTTCTCTGCAGACAGAAGGCCTGGAAACTCCATTTGGTGATGAAATGAAAACTGAGGGTCTCAATCACTTACCTCCAGAAGCTGGGGCTTTAAAATAAAAAGAAACACACTAGTATTTGAAAATTCAAGGCAGAAATCATTAGAGATGGCAGCATTGACATAAGCTCTGTATACCCACTACTCAATCCCATTTGCCTGAAGCAGGCAACACTCCCCTTTTTCTGATATGTCTATCTGTTAGAGTTACATAAGTCTATTCCCCGTTGTAGCACATCTTATTATTACTTTCCAATCCAAAAGTGAAATTAAAACAAAAATATCCCAAGGAGGTACTTTCTTTAAAGATGTTTTCATTATGAAATCATATAATGTATTGAAATTTTCTATTTAATATTTGCTTTCTACATTCCCTTCCTTCTACATTCCCTGCCAAAAAAAAGGTATTATGGATTATGCCTTTCCTCTCCTAGACAACCACCAACATTACTAGGGCAGCACCCAAGAAAACACCACAGGATGGAATGTACCAGAGAGACTTCTTTGAATGTTTAAACATATAAGATGTAAGACCTACTTAGTACTAGACTGTAATTGGTGCTGGCATTTGACAGTGTGTTGGTAGTTTGCACTCAGTAAGTGCACCTGGCAATGTCAGTCTTTTTTCTCTCACTACCTGTCTGTCATGCTGGAAGCGTTTTTCTTTTTTCAGGCAGAGCATATCTTTATCAAACAGATTTGAAATGACTGCACAAGGGTAGGCCACAATCAGTCACTTTGCCCTGCCACTATCATTGCAATCTATATTTAAATCATCAAGATCTGTCCATAAAAAAAAATCCCTAACATTCAGGTTAGGTCTTTGTCTATAAGTAAATCATATAGCAGGAAAAGAACATTGGGGTGGGTGTATGCTTAACCCTTGCACAGAACATCTGTCAAAAGGTTCTTGTATAGCCCTAGGGTATGCTGCTCATCATGGTAAAAATTACTTCAAAATATGAGAAAAGGGGCGGAGAAGAAGAGGAAAACACATTGGTTTTAGAGGTAATATTGTTTTATGGCAGAGAAAATGTGGAGCATGAACAATGACTATAACAACCAGCATATAAATAGATAGAATCTGAAATGATCATTTAATTCTTACTCAGTCAAGTGCCTGTTCAGATCCATGTAAGCACTACCTCAGTAAGGACCATATTGGAATAGAATAGGGCAGGAGTACCCAAAGTTTTTATGCCGCAGCCCAGCAACCCACGGCCCAGCAATCACAGCAAACCACAGCTGGAATTTCCAGCCAGCAGACAGGTAAGGATACCTCCACCCCCTGGGCAGCGGGGTGGGCCAAACCCTACACTGCCACAGGCCCTGCAGAAGGAGCCGTGGCCTCTCCACCTGGCTCTGTGAGGTCGCAGTTTGCCGGTCCACGGCCACTTCTGGTCCTGCAGCTGACTGTGCTGATTGAGCTGATTGAGAACCTCTGGAATAGGGCTTCAGTGAGCTCATCTACATGAGCTGCTACATCATGGTGATGTAGCTTGTTGCTATGGTGACATCGCATCAGTGAGCATGAACCATGACACCACCACTACTGCACAGTAGCAACGAGCTGCACAGTAAACAATAGGGTCAGAAATGACCCATGCAGTGCCAAGACTGCCTAGTACTGGTGCTTGCTGTGCAGTCAGGTGCACGTGTTGATGTGCCCAGTATTTAGCTAATAAAGAGAAAACAGTTTCTCTACTGCAGTTGTCCAGCTTTGAATGCCCTTGATTTATTTACAGTTTAGAAACAGCCATCGATTGATTGGAAGTGATGTTGTGAAAATGCAGAGAATACAACAATGAAAGAAAGAGTCAAGACCAAACAATGCATACCATGATGGTGGGTGTCGAGCATCATAGGACAATCTGTATAGATATGCTCTTTGACTCTAAAACAAGAATTAATATTGTGATATCACAAATACAGAAAGTTCACCATTAATTTCCATGCCCTCCAATTGGGAGAATTTTGAGGAGAGTTTTAAGTCATGTGAGAGAGACATTCTCTCCAACATGGGAATACTAACAATGTTAACTAGGAATCTTAAGTGATATGTCTTAAAGGTAAAATAGTATCTGTCTGCTATGTTTTTTGAGACTGGCATTAGAATAGCCATCTGTGATGTTAAAGAGATTATCCAATATCAAAGCCATTCAAAATCAGTTCATGGATGATAATGAATACTGCATATTCATAATGTACATACTATTAAAACTGTACAGCGTAAGGCTATAGAGAAAGAATTTAAAATGTCACCTGCTATTAAGTATGAGTAATCTGTCCAGGAACCTACATGCAAAAGCTGGTGGTAACTTTAACCCACACAAATACACTGGCAGACAGATGGTTGTGGGTCCTGGAATTTTTGTTAAAAGGTATCAAAACGGGGAAACAGACAAAAATAAACTGTTATTTCAAAGGAAAATCTGAGTAATGATTATAAACACACTTAGAAATGGGAAATACATTATGGTCATGAGTCACCTGTGCATAAACATCACAGCAAGGTGTTGCTGGGAAGGGATTACTTGCAGATGGCCAGATATATGAGCAAACAAAATAAATAAAATTACTCTCTCTCTCTCTCTCTCTCTCTCACACTCACACTCACACAGGTCAGAGGCTTAGCTTCTTCAGTATCTGGGGCAGAGGCATTGAGATTATTCTGCCCTCTGTGGGGGAGTAGGACTCTCTTAACTCAGGCAACACCTGCAGCTACTTTTGTAGTAGTACAAGCTGAGTGTGTTGCAGTGGAGGGACAGGCAGTGCTGTGGGCTCCCAGAAAGCCACTCTTGGTGCCCTGTTTGCTTCCTTCCTTGCTGGGGCACAGGGCTGTGCCTCCCATGGCAAAGCTTCGTGAGAGACATGTCATTCTCCTTCCTGCCCCACAGAACACTATTGGGCATGGGGTTGCACCTACCTGGCCGTGGCAAAGACTCCTGGTGGAGAGGAGGTCTTAGCAGCTTCCCCCTGTCACTCAGCATCCATAGCTAGTGTCATTTTCTCCCCTTACTTACATTACTGATTCTGCTAACATTTAAATATCCACTCTTGTTATTGGATATATGGAAAATGATATCATTAACCTTACTCTTTTTTTTTAATCAGGAGAAAACTTCCAAACACAGAAATACATTCTGAGTCAAACCAAAGGTGCAGAAATTGGTCCAAGCTGGAGACTGCCAGCAGTTGCTTAAGAGGAAGAATTAATTGCAGTAAGAAGCTAAAGGCTCCTTAGTAGAACATTATGTCCCAGAGTTTGAGGGTTGCCAGAGTTCATGTTTATTATTTTATGAATTCTGCCTGTAAAAAAATATGAATACTCCTCTCACCCTCTTCTTAATCCTGCTAAACAGCCTTTCACCTAAAATTGGGTCTATTACTTGGCCACCAAATTATACGCAAGTTATAAGATAAAGAATTTGCCATTAGTTTTGGTTATATCTGATGTTGAATCTCAAGAAAAAATAGCTGAACACATGGCCTGCTTTATATTCCCAGTCCATCCAACCATATTCTATGTGATTTTGGACAAGTTGCTTCACTTCCCCATGTCTGTGCTTCCCTCCCTTACTCTTTGTCTGTCTAGTCCAGTGGTTTTCAACTGGTGGTCCATGGACACTTGGGGGCCCACAGACTATGTCCAAGAGGTCTGCAAAAGAAGACTATGATCAATGAAAAATATGTGAATACACATGCTTATAATTCAAAGGGGGGAAGTCATTTTGCATTGATAATTTATTCATTTTCTAAATTTATAATTTTAGAGTTAGTTTTGGTTGTAGTATCACTGATCATGCTATAGATTTTGCTAGATTTGGCCAGTCCCACTGTCCCTGGGTGCTCGCTGGGGCTAGGGAGGCACAACGGCCATATTCAGTTTCCCAGCAGCTCCACCAGCAGCCACTCCTTCTGGATGCTGCAGTCACCAGACCCAGCCCTGCTGCCCAGGCACCCCGGCCCATCTGCCCTACACCCACTGCCAAATGTGGGACCTGTGCAGGCAGGGCGCTAGCCAGGTGGTTGGGATGGGGCCATGAGCAAGTGGGGTGTGGCATCCAGGAGTTAGACAAGAGGGCAGTGCAGGGGACACCCCAGGATCCTGGGGTGGTGACAGTGCGGTGCCAAGGTAGAGCCATGATGCACTGCCCAAACATTCCTGCAATGGGTATGGGGTCCACAGGCAGGGGCATGCAATATTTGCATCGTGACTCTGCTCCAGGCCCAGCCCTGGCCCCGACCCCATGCTGTCACCGCCTCAAGATCCTGGGGTATCCATGGAGACCAGCCAGGAGAAGGCGCACAGCCAGGTGGATGGGGAGCTTCATACAGGGCCAGGTCCCAGATTTTGCCGCAGTGTGCAGGGTCAGGCCCAGAGCTGGGGCCAGGGCCAGGGCTGGAGCCAAGCTGCAGTTTGTTCCCTGCAAGGCCTTACTTGCAGATGTGCAGGTAACAGATGGCAGCTCTGCCCCAGGCCACTCTGGCCCCAGTAACACTCCTTATGTGGCCCACAGGCCCAAATAATTGCCATGATTTATATGAATATTCAAGTGCATATTTTTCAATATGAACCCCAAATTTTATGCATGTATGGGCATTCGGCTGATTAAGATTACACATATATTGTATGTTACCTATTACAGTTATCCTAATGTCCTCCCATTCAGGGACTTTTTACACCTTGCACTGTGAACTACACAAATGCTGATTGGTGTTACTCTTAGCTTGAGTTTGGAGCAGCCACGCTCCAAGACACAGGGGTCTGGAGGACTAGAAGGTTCTTCTGGGCTTCCCTCCTTCCCACCTCCCTGGGTCCCCCGTTTCCCCCCTCTGCCCTTTGGTTTCCTCCCCACCACCACTTGTGGCTGCCCATGCTGTCTGTCCCAGGGGAGCAGGCAGGGAAGGGTTAACCTGCATGCCCAGCCCCATTCCTGCCACTGCTAGGCTGCTGCTCTTCTCTGGGCTGAGCCTACACAGAGAGCAGCAGCAGCAGTGGCAGTGGCCAGGCAGACAGAGTAAACCTTTCCCACCTGTTCCCCTGGGGACAGACAGCATGGGCAGCCACAAGTAAGAGTGGGCGGGGCAGTGGGTCTGATCTGGGCTCCTAAGGGAAGGGGAGGCAGGTGGAGTGCTTACACTAAGGTGTAGCCTAGAGTGGTTACTTAGTATAACAAAAACGGGTAATAGAGATCAGAGATAATCCTGCCCTGGGGTGGTGTAACTTTGAGCTGTACAGTGAGTGTTTTAGATGTAAATGTGTGGACAATCCAGTGGTTAAGAGTACTGCATATGAAAACTGTGAAAGCTTGGACAGTGTCTCTTGCACCAAAAATGCAAGACAATGACTGGGGCAAGACTGAGTTGTGGTAATAAGACTGCCACAAGAAAATTAAACTCTGCTAATAGCTTGTAACCCATTAGGTGTCAAGACAGTGGACTACTTGTGGTACCCAATACCAGACCCATGCCACAAAATTACATATGCATTTCAATTGACTTAGCAGCTAAAGAAAACAAAAAACGTGCAGGGGCTGCAGAAAAAACAAAGTTTTCACACCTAAACAAATCCAAAGCAGGAGCCAGGCAATTAACAGTTGTGTTATGATAATCATCCTTTTCCTCCCTGTTTTGTTTGGACTTAATCAGCCAACCATCAAGGAAAAATGCTTTTAAGCTATACAATTAAACAGTATAAAAATTAAGCAGATTTGCCAGCAAGGTGTGTGCAGTCCAGACCAACCCATCCTGCCACCCAGCCAACAAGTGAAGGACCCACGCTTTGAGGCTGTACAATAACTGCTTTCTGCCTGCACTGGGTAAAGATGTCTGTGCAGCTAAGATAGTACTAAGGACTAATAGCTTGTTTTATATTGGAAAAGAGTCTTTTTTTGTTATTTAGTTTTGTAGCTTGTTGGTAGTTATTAAAACAAACCTTTTCTGCTACTTTCAACTGAGTGTTGTGTCAATTCATAAAGCAGTAGGTTTAAAAACCTGCTTTCTAAGTGCAACATGGGGCAAATTGTGCCACTTGGGATAAACTGATCCTGCTCAATTCATCCTTGATCTTCAGCCACAATTTTGTGCCCCCCTATTGGCTGTTTCTAAATTATCCCCACGTGGCGGCTAGCGATTGGCTTGCTAGCCGTATAAGAGGCTTGAGCAGTTTCCGCCCAAGTTGGAGGAGGAGGACTTCACATCCATCTCGTGAAGAACTCTAAGCGCTGCAGAGCCTAACGAACCCAGCGTGTGCCTTAAGAAGGATATAGGGGCCTGATCAACCTCTAGCCTCTCCCAGTCGCCGAAATGCTATCCCTTGATGAACCCCTTCCCTGCACGCTTTCGTGGAGAGTCACCTTTTGGACTCTCATCGTGGTATCCAGAGCTCTTCTCTGAGTTATTTTCTCCGGTTGATTCAACGGGCTTGCGATTCTAGAGCTTTCAGCCGGCCTTGGACTAGAGTTTGCAGTTAGAACTCTTGTTCGCTCTTCTTCTTTCCTATCTGTAACTGCAACGCAAGCAAGTTTTCCTGCCTGCACTGTGACCATCTACGGTGTAAGTAAAATAATCTTTAATCAACCGCTACGCGTCCGTGCCTAATTCTAGTCCACCGTCCTGCATTCCCCGACCCACGTGCCAGGGCTGCTGGCCACAGCCCGCCACGCACCCCCAAAGGCCTCGGACCGCTCCCGGCCCGCACAATTAAAACAGACCTTTCTGCTATTGATCAACCGAGTGTTGTGTCCATTCTCAAAACACTAGATCTAAAAACCTGCTAAGTTCAACAAAGAGCTCTGGGAGCCACCCAAAATTACCATATAACAAGGCCCTCCATAACAATGCCATCAGCCAGTGCAATTGGCGGAGAGGGAGGGCCTGGAGGGGACTTCCCCTGCAGCATGCAGCCTACATGGTGTGTTCCAGGGGCTACATGTAGATGCTATGTGCAACCCCCAAGCTGTGCCATAGTTGGAAAGCCCTGATCTAAGTCTATTGTTAAGTAAGCCTATCTGGCATGGCTGGTGAACTCAGACTGGTGGGGCGGTGGATTGTCCTATGGGAGTGGGGGGGAGGGGTTTGCAGCTGGCCAGAAGTAGGGGGGAAGGGGGGTTTGCAATTGGCCAGCCACTCCAGCTGGTAGCAAGGAGGTAGCAAGGAGGTGGAGGCTGCAACCCCCCTTCTACACTTGCAGCCAGCAGCAATTCCCCCCCCCCCAACCGCCGCCAATGCCTGCTGGCTGCAAACCTCCCTGCCCCTGCTCCCATGGGACGCTCCCATGGATGCTGATTCCTATGCTAACCCTTTTGTAAGATGCCCTATCTTCAGGTAGTAGTAACAGGAACTCAGTTGTTATTGCGCCATCTAATTCAACTAATGTTGAACATACCATTATTGATAATGATTGAAAACTTTCCAAATAAGGTTTGTCTCATCCTGCATCCTACATAACAGACACTAGAGTTCCAGTCTATAATTTCTACCTCAAGTCCATAACTTATGATTGCATTTAAGGGACAAGTATCTTCCTTGTTTTGCTAAGACATTTTTTTATTATTAACAAAATATCAACAGCCTGATATACTTGCTCAGAAAGAAGGCTGTAGAATTGTTTATAAATGCTTTTGTTATCTCAAGATAAGGCTACTGCAATTCATTGTTTGTGAGTGTTTCAGATCGTGTTATCTCCAGCATGCAGCTGAGTATATCAGTTCCACTTTTAAAACCTTATACCATTTCTCATTAAAAGTTGCATCCATTTTAAAGTATTACTATTTACATATAAAGGCATCAAGCCATGACCAGATTTCCCAATCAGGGTCTGACAGGGACACCTGGAATCCCACCCAACAAATGCATGTATTTTATATGTTACCTAGACTGGCAAATGTTCATAGGGCATTGGGTACGCAGACACCCTATCTGGATACACAGATGCCTGTTTGTATATACAAATATAGCATTTTGCACCAGTGTCACTTCTGTCCAGCTTTGAAATTCTGATCTTTAGCTGCTGTAGTCTGGACTACCTAACAGATCTTTTGCCATGAGTTGACCGTTGTTATTTTGAAGGATCATAACTGGAAACCTGAACAGATTCCTAGATATAACCTTGAGAAAGGAAAGTATATCAGCTCTGTCAAGGTTTTTATATACAGTACTCACTCTACTCAGTTTTGTGACGCAAAAGGCAAAATCTTCACCTAACAGAAGAAGATGCATCTTTAAGGATTTTTAGATACTTCCAGCCCTCCCCACTTGCAAAATTTTCATGACTGGGCCCTATTTCAAGATAAATGCTGGTCTTTATTTCCAGAATATTTTTCAATAAGAAAACACAAACCTTTGCAATTCCTGCAAAGTTCAGCTTCATAAAAGTTTTAAAGAATCATATCATGGAGAAAAAACTGATCAAAAGAGTGACTGTCAAGCCCAGGAATGATTATTTTAGTGGGCAGGTCACAATAAGAGTACAATAGAACTCCAAACAACTGCGCTAATTGGGACCAACTTCTGAACATTGATGAAAATATGGTTGATCGGTAACCACATACAACATGACTGCAAATCCACAGCTGAAAAATAGATGGCATTTTAAAAGGCATTTAGAAGGGTATTTTTGAGAGAGGCAAGGATTATTTGGGGTGATATCTTTTATTGGATACAGCACTGCATGGTCGGGATAAAGTAAAACAGGATTTCAAATGCAAGGCATTGTCTTGTCTAACATTATCCCAGCCATATAGCTAGTCTAATACAAGATACCACCAAAAATATCTTAGCTTCTTACATAATTTCTGGACCATGATAGCTACATCACTCCAATGCTACCAAAATGGGGGCACATTTTTAGAGTTCTCGAAAAACAGCAAGAGATTTCCAGGTCCAAAAAGAGCAAAAACTCTCTGCAGAACTCTAGTACAAGGAAAGAAATTGTACCGCAGAAACAATGTGATGTTGACTGGAGTGCAGTTGTTTGGCTTTGGCTGTATATTCCCATTTTTTGAAAGAGGATGGAGCTAGACTGTTTTCCGTGGTGGCAGATGACAGAACAAGGAGCAATGGTCTCAAGTTGCAGCAAGGGAAGTTTAGGTTAAATATTAGGAAGAATTTTCTTACTAGGAGGGTAGTTAAATACTGGAACAGGTTACCCAGAGAGGTGGTAGAATCTTCATCCTTAGAGGTTTTTAAAACCCAGATAAATGAAGCTTTGGCTGGGATGATCTAGTTGGGGATGGTCCTGTTTTGAGCAGGGGGTTGGACTAGATGACTGCCTGAGGTCCCTTCCAACCCTCATTTTCTACGATTCTATTTTTCTTTTGGAAATTAAATAAAGTAATATGCAATTAGCGTCTACAGAGAGAGAAGGAAAGAGAGGGACACTTTTCCAGGAAGGTTGTTTTGGCAAAAAACAGGGGGCACACAATTGTGCACTGACATTATTTACCATGTGGTGAGTGCACATAAAGATACTTGCATATGCAAATAGTTAATTAGAGAACTGCTAATGAATACTATGAATATGGTGTGTGAATTTTCATACTAGCTGTGCATAATAGACTTTGCACAAATGCAGAATTCCCCCGTTTCCCAGGGAGGAAATGTATTTGGATGGAAAGTGATTCTTTTTCTTTTATGGGAAGAAAATTTTTGAAAAACTCTATTGCAGAAGATCTGAGATGGAGGAGTTGGCTTTTTTTCCCCTGGCTCAAATGGTTCAGGAGTTCATTGCATCACATGCAGTGCATGTGTAGATGCACCCACTGTCTCACCCTGAGCTGCATCAAAAATGGATGCTCTAGCACTGAATCCTTTGCATGCATTTCTGTGCAGTTTAATTTGCTAATTATTTCTTTTAATTCTCTAATAGTTTTGCGCCCTGGCTCCATTTCAGGTTTCCTACTGTAAGTGCTCCTGTTGCTAAAAGAGAAGCATGATCCAAATCTAGCTTGTCCTCTTCCTTCAGGGATTTGCAGGCACAGCAGAAAAATGAGATGGAAATCTCATGAGAGGAACTTTTCCCTTGAGTTATTCAATTTTTCCTTCCTTCAGACAGGTTGGAAATAAGATATTTTGAAAAATAAACATTGCCTCATCATTTTAGTTTAATTCAGAAAGAGCAGAAATGTGTGCATACAAAAATAGAGAGTATATTTACTTACAGACTGAAATTTGTAGAATCTCTAAAAAAGAACCTGGTTTTAGTTTGAGTGATGATTAGGAAGAATTTCTATTTTATCCACATTAATTAGTGTGTATAATGTGTGATGCACCGGGAGCCCAGATAGGCATATAAGTATGTGTATGTATGTACGTACGTACATACGTACGTACTTATTTATGCAATGTATATACTGCCCTTTCCAAAAAGGCTCTGGGAAGCTTTCAGCAAGAGAAGCAGTACAATTTAAAAGGGCATAAGCAAAACAAAATATAACAAAATAAAGCAGATTCACTTTAGCAACACCTCCACCTTGGTTTGATTGCAAATACCTGCCCAAACAGAATGATCTTGCAATGCTTCCAGAAGATGTCTAGCTCTAGTAGGCGTCAGAAGAAAGGGAGTTTCAGAGCTGAGAAACAACTGCCAAGACTGACCTTCCAAGCATTTTCACTAAATGGACTTGGCATGCTCATGGTACTTGTGGAAGGTTGCTCTCAGCTGACCTTAGAGATTGTAGGGTTCAGGCCATGTAGGGACTTATAGGTCAAAACCAGCACTTTGAATTGTGCCCAGAAAGCTACTAGGAGCCAGTGCAGATGCTGGAGGACTGAAGGTATGTGCTCCTGGCAGCCGGACCCCATCAGAAAGTGGGCTGTCACATTCTGTGCCAGCTGTAGCTTCCAGGCAGTTTACAAGGGGAGCCTTACGTAGAGCACAGTGCATTAATCTGGGTTTGTGGTTATGAAGGCATGAATAATGGTGGCCAGACCAGAGTCTGAAATAAAGGATCGCAGCCTTTTCACCAGATGGAGTTGGTGAAAGACACTCGTAGCTGTAGTTGCCACCTGAAAATCCAGGTGCAGCAGAGGACCAGGAGCACCAAGGCTGAAAACCTAAGTGACATGGGGAGACTGAACCCCAATCATGATAGATATCTCAGTCCCCCAAATCAAGTGGTCTTCCCACTACCATAATCTCCTCCTTGTCTGGCTTCAGTTTCAATTGATTTACTCACATCCAGTCCCCAACAACAGCCTGGCAGGTGCGACATCAGAAGAAGAGAAGTTCAGCAAAGTCAAAGTTCATTGCAGGGTGTATTATTTGTGAATATTTCAGAGGCAAATGTGCCTCAGAGAAGAGTAGTGCTACTCTATATACAAAACGAATCATGTAAAACAAAAATAAAATTCCTCCTCTGGGGTAAAAGGAACTATGAACTATTGCCTGATAGTACTTTATTTTATTCTGCATTATTTGTTCTGTACCACATACAAAAGTAAAAGTCAGCCAACAAAGGTTATATTCCACATATATTCTTGATAGCTCCAAATACTGTCAACCTTACATCTCTGTTTACCCGATTCTTAACTCAGAAAAGCTTCCTAGTGAAGTCAATGAGAGCTTTGCTTGAGTGAGAAATGTAAGCTTGTTCCTCATCTCTCTTAATTTTTACGTATATTAGAATAGCATTTAGGAGCCTTAAATTATAGGCCAGAAGGACATTGTGCTAGTCTCTGTAGAAGCACAAAGCAAAAAGACAGCCACTGTCTTCTCTAATCTATTTGTGGTCATTTTTGTTCTCCTGGACTCATGTAAAAGGAGTTACTCTTCTTTTTCTTTGTTGCTGACTTCATTCTGGTCCTTCTAATGCCTCTGAGTAACCAAGTTAATTTGGACACTGAATCATCATTAATCATCATTAATTAGTTCACAAAATGTGGTTAGTTATTTTTAAACACCTATGCATAGGGTTCCTTAACATTTGATACATTTACAAGATCATCTGCAAAGAGCTGCTGAATGTTGCTAGTTTCAGTTTGGCTGCCAAGAAATACAGAGATTGGCTCTAGCTGAACAGATACACAATTCGCATCTAATCCGCTGTCAGTTTCAGAGGAAGCAGTGTAACACACTTCCATTTTATTTTTGTCCATTATTATAGATGACTTAATCAAAATACTGACTCTTACTATTTAAAATAGATATCTCCAGTTTTAGCAGGGAACACACATGTTATCACTCAGACACGTGACATTGCAGCATTATACTATGACTGGGCACCCCTGAAAGGGAACATACCAGGACTCTGAGCTTAAGTAAACAAATATTTTCAACTATTATTAATTCAAAAGCTCAAAAGCTACTTTTTAAAGCTGCAGTGATATAAAATAATGTAGAATCTATGAAGAACAGCTGATTCCTCCCAACTCCTGTTACCAATGAACAAATGCTGCATATCTGATTAGCCCTACTGTTTAGAATTCAAAATAACATTTCCCCAATTATATTGCCAACTAAACACAGACTACATATCCAGTTATCTTTATTGTTTAGTATTTAAAACACATATTTAATTCACTGCTATCACAGTGAGCATTTAAAGGTCTTCCAAGACAAGTCTGAGAAGCAAGAACATATAGGATCAACCTGACAGTCCTAACTATCACCTTAAGTATTACTTACTTCAGAACCATGCCTTTCTAAGCCTATTTTTGAAACAAGAAGCATTAAAAATAGGATCAAACAGAATCTTAACACACATGAATAATCTACTCAGATGGATTTTTTACATAAAAATATGTAATTGGTTTTGCAATGTTTATTTATAGATGGACAAAAATATATTTTGTCACTCCAAATCTGTAATAATGAAAAGTAACATTGTAAGAGCTTTTCCTACTTGAAAGCAGACTCATTGCTATTATCATTCTATACAGCCAAATTGTATGTATATCCATTGTTTTGAAATTAGTGGGTAAAATCTCACAGACATATATACAGAGCAAAGCTTAGAGCTGCTTTTTTTTATAAAAACTGAAAACCAGTACTGCATAATATATAAAATTGTTTAAATACTACATTTGCTCTGGTTTGTCATGTTTTCCAGCATAACTATTCCAAAATGCATCTGTGTAAAACTTCATAAAAATAATCTCAACCTGGGTAAAGCCCAATGTCAGCAATCCCACATATACGTTGGAAGAGCTTTCACTAAACAGACTGTTTAGTGTAAAATAAAGAAGCTCACTGGCTGGTAACTAAACTGGGCATGGAGTGGCTTTGTTTTTCACATGCCAGTCTTACAAATTTGTTTGTTTCATAATAAAATGAATGTGGAAATGCCGTTGCATATGGAAACATCTTCAAGTATTCTAAGAAAAATCAATAGAAGGATTTTGCAGTGATCTAAATAATAATAATAATAATAATCCAATCTCTAAAGAAGATGTACTGCAGGCCACTACATAAGACATTATACAGGGACCCAAGAAATTCAGATTGTAATCTGGGCTTTCCTACTGGCCTTTGTGTATTTCAGCTTCCTCATCTATACAAGTGACAGAGAGAGCTGGCCTTAGGCAAAATGGCACCCTGGGCAAACTTGTATTTTGCTGCCCCCTTCCACCTACCTCACCCCAAGTAAGCAGTGCTGCTGCAGGCAAAGGCAGAGGCAGGTGGGCAGGGGCATGGGGTGCAGTCCAATGAGGTGGAGCAGCATGGTGTGCCAGGCAGGCAGGTGGGCAAGCACTGCTGCTTCTGTGCAGGATCAAGGCAGGAGGACTAGAGTGGGAGCCATCCTGTCCACATGTGTCTGGCCCAGCTCCCCCTAAGCAGCTGCTGGAGGCAGGGGCTAGCTGAGATGGGCACCACTCCTCCTGCCTGGGGATCACCAGGGAGGGGTGGGAGGAGAGCACTGCTGTAAGTGTGGACTGTTCACACATACGTGTGTGTGCTTGTGTGGTGCCCCCGTGACCATGGTGCCCTGGGTGGTCACCCACATCACTCACCCCTAAGGCAAGCTGTGGATATTAATACCTACACTCCTATATAACATACATTTTCATAATGTGTTTACAATATGGCTAACAAAAATTAAAGAATCACTGAATTAGAAGCACCTATTTCTTGTATTAACAGATTAAGAGTTTAAGGGAAAATTAATCAAATAGAGTGTGTCGCAGAGCACCTCGGTGCTCTGCTCCTAGAGAGGAGAAACTGCCAGGGAGAGAGACAGAGCCCTGGCAGGTCATAACGAGCCCAGCTGAGTGTTGCCAGGGTAACGAGCCCAGCTGCGGGTTGCCGGGGCAACTAAGGAGAGCCAGCTGCCTGTAGGAGGCAGGGCCTGGCCCTTATAAAGCCCAGGGCTGAGGCCAGGCTGGCAGTTCCCGGCCAGCAGCCGGAGAGGCAGGAGCTCCCTCAGCCAAGATATGGGAAGAAGCCTGACTTGCAAGTACAGCTCACTGTAGCCCTGAGAGGATTGGGCACTATGGTTTAGCCAGGAGGCTTTATATTTGTGTTACAGCCAGGAGGCTCTAGTTTATGTTTGGCTTACATATTATACCGGAGGCTTGGGTGAGGCTGTAGGGGTTGGAGGAGGCCTCATAGGGACCCCAGAGGTGTGGGGCCCCTGAGTGCAACCAGTGGGTTGCGGGCAGGGAACCGACCCCGGGTTGTATGGCCTCATAGGGGGCTTATGGCAGAGTGAGGACCCCAGCCCCAGTGGGGGCATGGAGTTCGGGTGTACAGACCCCAGCACGAGAGGAGAGCCCTGGGAGGGGGCAGCATTGCGGCAAAGGGCCCTGTGAGGGGTGGCGTACGGAGAGGGCCCGAGAGACCGGGCAGTATACGGAGAAGGCCCGAGAGAGAGAGAGGGGGACAGCCCAACGTCCCTCTTACAACTGCGAGGCTTGGGGCGTGGTATTGGGGGTGGTAGGAGCCACGCATAGCCCATAAGGCTAGGGTGCCTGAGGAGCACCCATTATACTAGGAGACCCCCAGGGGGTCTGAGAACATACGGGGACAGAGGTCCTGGCTATCCGTGCCCAGGAAGTCGTAAGGCAGCCTCCCAACCTTATTCAACAGCAAAGACGTGGCGGGCGAGAATCGAGGGGGCCCTTGGGCCGAATTGGCATGGAGAGAGGGCCTTAAGGAGATCACGGCCCTCCTAAAGGACCCCGCTGTGACAGAGTGAACTTATTAAAAGGAAATTATTGACATATATTCATTAAAATGGTATATATTTATGGTTCTGTACCCATGACACATCCTGTCTTAGTTCTGATGCATTCTCATTGTCTCCAGACCAGAAAACAACTCACTGGTCTTAAAGAATGCCAACTTCAGTGGGGCTTAATTCTTGGTGCTGGCCAGAGAAATCATTCTGTTAAACTGGGGTCTTGTTTTGTACTACAAACTAGCCCAGAAGACATGCATTAAAATATTATCAAGATTCTAAGATCCAATCCCCTCATGTTTATAAATATTCAACAAATTTTAATTGCATCCAAATACTGTGTTTTTTTTTTTTGTTTGTTTTTTTGTTTTGTTTTTTTGTCACAGAACTCTTGGCTTACTTAGCATCCAAATCGATGGTACTCTGTGGCAGCTATTCAACATGTTATCTGCCCTTCACTAAGTTCCTGTAGCTATTTAGGATTGCAGGTATATAAAGGGTGTGTCTACATGTGCATTTACACTGGCTTAAATGTACTGCACAGTAAACAGGAATAGGCCAGTGTCTACACATGAAGGGCATTAATGCACATTAACACTGTGTATGGACTTACTTGGGACTAAAGCTAGTCCCAAGTCAGCCCATATACACAGTGTTACTGCTCAGCAAGGCATCTACATGTGCATTACTGCACAGTAACTAACTGGGCATAAATTTGAGTGCAGATTTATGCTCAAGTTAGCATCAGTCACTATATTTACTGCGCAGTACAGGTGTTCACTTGTAAACATTCACCCATACTGCACAGTAATTTCAGTTACTACACAGTAAATGCACACATGTAGATGAGCCCAAAGAGTAGAAGAGGCAATAGTCCCAGGCTACTATGTGCTTTGGGGATGTGGAATGCTCCTGTCTGCAGATCAGCATTAATAATAATATGGTGCTGAAGCACCTCCAGAGTAAATCTTCCTCATAAAATGGTTATGAAAAGCCTGACAATATTAACAATATATTTTAAAGGAGTGTTGAAAGACTGATAATGGTATATCACTGCCATCCAGCTATCTCAGAGCGCTTTAATGACCTATGACTCATAAAATGCCTGCAAGTAAGGGAAATATTGGTACCCCCATTTTAGAGATAGGGAATAGAGACTGAGTAAGGGTAAGAGGCTTACATGAGATCACAAAGTGTGCAGTAGTACTAGAAATAGAACACAGAGAGCCTAGCTCAATGCTTTAGCTAGAAGACACTGTTCCCTTAATAAGAGTGGATGGCTAGATAATCAAATAAAAGGTATAAAAAGTCAAGCTGAGAAGCCTGAGAATAAATCTGAAATGATGAAAGGTAATAAGGAATTTGTGATTTCTGTAAAACAAGCTAAACGGTGCTTGCAGAGGCAAATTGAAAGAGTGGAGAACTGTTGGACAGCTGCATCTGTGGGAGTGCTGAAAATTCCTTCAGGTAAAAAGAGAGAAGTCCCAGTGGGATTCACAGAGAAATATTAGATGTTGATGAAGAAAGTGATCTGCTATAAAAGAAGTGTTGTTATAATAACTCTCACTAGAGGCTGAAGGAACAGAGGCAAAGCTGGTCCAGCAATAGAAGGGAAGCAGTTCTATACAAAATCTCCACTCACCATGATTGCTGAATCCATATAAACTTGCTCCCATGTTCCCGGGCACTTGTTTCCTGCATCTGTAGAAGAGCCTTCCATAATAACAGCTATCTGGTGGGTAGTGAGACAGCAGAATCCAAATAATTCTCCAGACACTAAATCTGCACTGACACACTAGGGATGTAGTACCAGATGTAGGGCTAGCAAAATAAATGGGAGGAAGATGTTACAAACTGTATGCTAGTCTTCTCCTGAGCCAACTCAATAACTCCCTTTACAATACATCCAACTTCTGACAACGCCCCAGGCCAGCCCAATCCATGTAAACCAAAAGTAACTCCACTGGTATCAATGGAGTCAACAAAAGGGTAAAAACTATGCAAGTGAGGTGAAAGTTTGGCTTCAAGAATACAGAGTTCTACATGGATAATCAGGCTTCTTGAGCATAGCATAACTTCCAGCATCCCAGATGGAGTTCCCACGCATGAGTACAAAACAATAATAATACTTAATATTAAAAATAGAGATGAAAAAGAACTACGAATTTGACCTTTAGAAATCCAAGAAGGATGTTCTGTGCCTGAAAACTGGTCCAGCATTTCTCCCAACTACACAGTTGGTCTAATAAGTGGAATCACAACAGCAACACTCTATCTCTTAAGAATTCCAAATCATTCATCATTTTATGGCTTGTCACAGAGAACTCGCTTTTGCATTTGATAGTATATTTGACAAAACACAGTTTAGGGAATTTTTTTATAGGATAAAACCACATAATTTGTATATTTTTTCACCTAAAGCAAGTGCAAATTTATCTCCCTTAAAAATGCTATTTGTTACTATAAAAACAATTGTGGGTGGGGGCGTGCACACGTGTGAGAGAGATATTTAATCAAGTACAGTATTTGAGTGAAACCACAGGTGATTTTTAAAATGATTCTTGCAAACAAACACAAAGCAATAAAAAAAAAAAAAAAGCCTTTGTCCAGCTGCAGCAAATACAGCAATTTGCAGATCTGTTTATGAGAGAAATTAATCCCCAACAGTAGTAATTATTTGTATCCATTTTGTACAACTGTTGTTTGCATGTGTCAGCAGAAATGTAAGCTATTTAAAGGCTGTTGGCTGACCAATGTGAAATAAGAGGACAGTCTCCGTTTATTTCCTGGTGGAGAATACCGTTGAGATCACCCAGAAGCACTGCCACCGGAGGATTCTTCAGTGACTGAAGAGACAGCACAGTATGAATGGTTGCAGAAAGTGAACTGTGCTCATAGTCTTGGGAGTCAGGTCTGTCCACATGCAGTTTAGACGGATCAAAGCACTGGGAGGTAACCTGCATTGCTGCTGCCCATGTTGTACCTAAGGCATAGGTGCCAACTTTTATTTTTGCCAGGGCAGACCTAAGATGATGGACATATGAAAAGCTTTATGCATTTCAGGTGATGGGCAGCCAGGGCCCTCATGCCCCCACATACTTGGCATCTCTGTCCTAAGGTCAAGTATTTATAGACTGAAGTTTCAATTCCATTGTTATTAGTCTGGCACTTTCATTTCTAACAGAGAGGCATGAAGAGAAGGAGTGTTGCTAAGCTTTAGACTGTCCTACCAGAACAAAATATGGAGACATATCCCTGAGTTCTAATTTACCTCCAACTATTTGTGCTACAGATGCACCTATCTAGCCAACCATGCCTTGAGACAGCGGTTGATCTGTGGGGATACTTACATGGTACCTTCTGTATTTGAGAGTGCTGAATTCCAGTCCTCCCACTGCTGCACTTGAGTTGCACTAGAGGAATGAGAAATAGGGTCCTAGGGTTATTTCATGCAGCTACACAACACAAGACAGAGCATCATCTAAAATGAAGCAGTGAATGCATGCCACGTTGTCCTACATCTCTGGGCTCTGCAGTAAGAATGCAGTAACGCCAATATGCAAATACCTATATTATGTCTGAAATAATGTGTGCAGATAGACAACAGAAATTAAAATAGCTGGGAAAAAAGAATGTTAATGCTATCCAAAGGTTATAATATAGGCAAGGGAGAGTGTGAAATAAATCATAAACATTGCTTTATAAAGAACAAATGTTTTTAGGATGATTTAACAGAAATAGCCTTGCCTTTCCTTTAGGATATTTTCAGAGATTTATAGCATCTCTACCAAAATATTTTAAGCACATCTTTAAGCAACACATTGCTGCTGATTTTGCAAAACGAGCAAATGAAATTTTCTAATTTCATTTGCTAAATAAGCTATTTTACTGCCTATTTGGTAAAGTAGCCAAGTTTCTGATTGTTTCACATAGTGGACAGAAGCTGTTGACTATTCTGCAAATGAGGTACTGAAATTGCCTGTTGTTCAAAAGAAGCAATTTTTCAAAATCAGTCTAACTTATATATTTGCTGGTTGAGCCTATCAAATCCATTCCCAAAACAGCCTTCAGAAATTATACAGAAGAGAAGGGAAACATTTGTACCCACAGCTTCCATGCAACAATTCATACACAACATGGACAAGTAAATTACCATATTTCATATATTATGTACATAGTATAAGAAATTAAATGTCAGTCTTTAGATTTAAAAGTTTATAGAGCCAATGAAGGAAAGAAGATGGTGTATTTTTTGCAAGTAAAGCCAAACTATAAGCTCTGTCTTGAGATTTCATTCAGCCTTACACAAGCAAGCACCTTGAGTGAGTATGAACTGAGCAAGGTCCTCAGAGTTTATCATGGCGAAAAGGGGGTAAAGAAATGTTGGCCCTGGCCAGATATAACATTTGACACACACCAGACACCTTTGAAGTGCTTCAGACAATGAGCAGACAGATATACCTACACACCTCATGAAGCACTCCAAAAATAACACCGGTGAAAACAGAGACTTCTTTGAAGTGCTTCTTCTTGTGTGCACCCATTCTATGCAGTATGACAGGGGGTTGCTCAGGGGCAGGGTGGGGAAAGCAAGGTGGACAAAGGAGTGCTTTCCTGTCATGAGGGCTGAAGGGTAAGAATCCCTGTGGACCATTCAGCCACCAGTCTCCTTGTTCTGACCGGGGCTGAGGGGGGAAGTCAGGGCAGGAACTCCCAGGATTCTGGTTCCAGTAGGGTGTGCAAGGTCCCCAATCTCCTGGTTCTGATACGGGGCACTCCAGGAGACTGGAAATGAGTACGCAAGAGCACTTATTGACTGTCTGCCTCCTTGTCCCATGTTCCTCAGAGAAAATCTCACAAGGTTCTTAATCTCACAGGCTTTCGGAGAGTCCCTGTTCCCCCGAGCACTACTGGGAGTAACAAGGAATAATGGCCATAAATTGACAGAGAGTAGATTCAGGCTAGATATTAGGAGGCACTACTGCACAATCAGGGAGGCTAGGATCTGGAACCAACTTCCAAGGGAAGTGATGCTCACTCCTACCTTGGGGGTCTTCAAAAGGAGGTTTGATAATCACCTAGCCAGGGTCGTTTGATCCCAGCATCCTTTCCTGCCCATGGCAAGGGGTCGAACTTGATGATCTGCTCAGGTCCCTTCCGACCCTATCAACTATGAAACTATGAATGAGGATTACATGCAAAATAAATACAAGCCATGAATTCTATAAAGTGCTCTATACCTATGTATCCAAAAGTTGTACCAAGATGGGAAAGTAGCATTATACAGTTTTACAGATGGAAAAAATGAAGGAAAATAATGAAAACTCTGGGAAATTCAGTGACAAATCTTATGACTAGTTGTCATAAGATTTGATCAAGGCCCTTCAATACAGTGGGCTTCAGACTGGGCCTGAGTTAGAGCTGAGACTAGAACCCACATGGTATCTGCTGAGACATAAAATAGCAGCGATCAACAAATGCCAGAGGTATTGCATGTGTGTGTGTGTTTGGGGGGAGGGGGACAGGGGGGCGTGCATGAGTGTGTGTGTAGAAGACAGGTAGTTAAGCTAACGATTTTAAAGAAGCTGGCAGCAGAGGTACGGTCAAATAAGCACTTTAATACTTCAGGGTGGCAATAAATTGGTGAGAAAAGAAATTAGACCTGTAAAAATAGGCAACTACCTGTGAACCGTGCCTTACCTGTAGTAATAAAAATTCAATCATACATTAAAAAACTTAATAGACCCAGTTTGCTTACAGTATATATATTCATCCTGAAAAGAACTCAATGTTTTCCTGTTGATAGACATCAGTTAAAGCAAACCATGCATGCAGTAATGCTTATTTTAAGGAATTATATAGATCTGCGGATTAGCAAGAGGTTAATGAGCCTTTTAATTCTAGTACATTGATTTGAACAAGGCCCAGGACAGTAGTGACTAGAGCTGAAAGGATTTTTTAGCATGAAATGTCATCGACAAAAATGTATTTTTGATTTTGGGCAATGTCGTGCATGCAAAACATGCAAAGATAATTACATATTTATAAAAAGCAACATGCAGTATAACTGCCATTGATCTACATGACTGAAAAAAGGATGGAGCACATGCCTCCACTCTGGAGCACATGTATAGATGCCCATGGTGTACTTGAATATCTATTTCTGTTCACGTATATAGGTGGCCCTCATCACTTCAGTGTCTGAGTGCTTTCATGCAATATTTTATGTCAGTGCAGTTTCCCTTCCTTTCCTGATCCTGTTGGCTACAAAGGACCAACTCACAGGATCATCATAAATTCTAGTTTGTTAGATGGGATGTGAAGTTTTAATAAAATTACAAATGCAAATTCTGGGGGGTTATGATGGGTACTGGTCACCTTAGCATACGCGCGCGCACACACACACACACACATTCACACAATTGCTGGAATAGTGTAGCACCAGTGTTGGTTTATACCTATCCAAGGCACTGGGGTTTGCTGTCAATGGTCAGCTTCCTCCAGGGCAAGGTCTCCTTCAGAAGGGGGTCACCTGCTTGTCCTTCTTTCTCAGTAGGTCAGGTGCTGGATGAGGGGGCACCAATGAGGGTCACACTCATTGCCTTTTATCCCTTTCTGGCAGACTTGTGTGATCCCCTAGCATCATCTTGGCCACCCAATCCGAAGGTCACTGTCCCACAAGAGTCTTGAGTAGTGCATGACAGCTGTCAGTCACAGTCACTGGGGTTCTGCCTGATGGTGCAGTTTCAGGAGTCCACCCTTGACTTGATTGACTTAATGGCTGCATTGTCATGGGTTATAGGAATAGTCAATAGGGTGGGTGCTTAGTTCCAGGAATCAGTTCCTTGGCTTGATTAGCCTAAAATGGACAGATGAACAGATTCTCCAGAGGACTACATCACTAACAAAGAGCACCCATTTAAGAGGCAGGAAGTTTAGGACTGACAATCCAGTTCAATTTGCCCTGCCTGCTTCACCTCAGGGCAACTGGATTTAAGATGTAGAACAGTCAGCAATAAGAGGTTGGCTGGAAGACAAAGAGACTGTGGGAGGACTGATAGACTAAGGAATAGCAGTAGGTTGTGGCCTGCCAGAAAACCTTTTCTGGTTTGCATCTACTAGTGCCCAGAAGCTGTTAGTGAAGCAGCTAGAGAGGCTATTGCTACCAAAGTCAACCTGTAGAGAGAGGACCTGACAGTTGGGCTCAGAGATGCTGAAGAGCCATTAGGAAGGAGTCTCTTGTAGCAGAAAACTTGATGAGGGTCCTTTGTGTTACTTAGGAAGAGCAGCTTGGGAGATGGATGCCAGAAGAGGAATCAAGGTAGGAGACGGACCAAGAAAGGATCAAGGGATGGGTGAAAAACCAGATAAAGTGGCTGTTTTTTTTTACAGAACCCAAAGGAATAGGTGCATCTGTATTCCTCAACCAACCTCCAGTAAAGCAGGACACCAAAGACTGAAAAAGAAACTCTTGGGTGCTACCCCAAAAGGAGAGAGAGAGAGACTTAGATGGAGGTCAGAACAAGCTACATCATGGGGAGTGGGCTATCAGTGGGCACATAGATACATGCACATTTACTGCACAGTACCAAAATTACTGCACAGTACGGGCACATGTATACAAATGCATGCCCATACTGTGCAGTAAATATGGAGACTATGTAGACTTGAGCATAAATTTGATACCTGCATCATGTAAGTATGAAATTTACACCAATTAGTTAGTGTGCAGTCACACATGTGTAGATACCTTACTGCACAGTAACTATAGTCACAAGTCAGTCCACATACAGCGTTAATGGACTTCACACCTGCACATGTAGATCCCAGCCTATTCCTGCTTACTGTGCAGTAACTTACAATGCAGTAAATTTAAGCCAGTGTAAATGCATATGTAGACATGCCCAGTGGGGTGATGAAGAAACAGGAGTAGGCTCCCTGCCACACTGGTGAGTACTAAACCAGAAGGAGGCACATGAGGGCAAAGGTGGGTTTTAAATTTTTTAAATATTACTTTTCAAATGTTAGTTTCAAAATAGCAATTTTCATATGAAAATACACCTATTTAACAGGAAAAAAAAACAGGGCAAAAGGATTTTCAAGAGTCAAATAACCCCCAAAATAGATCTTTTCAATTTGGGTAGTTTTCATTTTGGGTTGAAGGAAATTTTTATATACGTATTATTTGACATTATTTTGGCTTTTGCCATCAAACTGAAAAATCCATTTTTCACTCATCTGTAGTTAAAACAGAGATTGCACTAACTAAAGCAAGCGAGAAAAGGACCTAAGGCAAAAAAATTAGAGTTTGTTTTTTGTCAGTCTGTAACCAGTTGAAATAATATTTGTTACAAATGTAGCCCTTTTAACAGTAAGTGAATCATTTACAAACCAATCCTGACTCCTGCAATTTATCTGAGTTTCTTAAGTAACTGATGAATACAAACAATAATGTAATGCCTAAACGTCACTCACAACTGTGCATAATGAATGTTTGATATCCATGTTGTTTGTTTGGTGACATAAAGCACAGGACATTGTTTCTTCTCCCAGGATGAATGAAACTTCTTTAAAAAAAAGTAATGCAAGGAAACAACAAATGTTAATTATAATGAACTTATGGAATGAATTTTCTGACAAACAAATATTTGGGGAGTCAAGGGTTTACCTTCATCAGCCAATGTGGTTTAAAACTAAAACTGTTATGTCTTAACTAGGATTTTAACACAGCTTATCTAACATAGGCTAGCTTAGCACAGGATAAAAATGTATCATTTCACTCTACTGAATGGACAATGAATTATCAAGCGTTTCAATAAACGTAATCTTTCTAAGGTGCCCAGATACCAAGTGATGAATGAAAAATAGATGTTTGGGATAGCAATAAGCACAAATAGCAAAACCAAAACAACAGAAAATTGCAAGACAGAGAGGAAACATGTTATCAGACAACTAAAATGGAGGCACTAGTTAGCCAACGTAAGAATATTTTTTTTTGAGAGACACCTTTTAAAAGGCTATGGCAAAGCTCATAATCAGGTCTGGGAAGATAAGACTAACCGACTACTAAACACCCTGTTTGCTTTATCAAACGTGTAGCTGCCAACATATTACTTTGGTTATAAACAAAGTGATCCACATTGACAGAAGCTTGGGATGGGCAATTTGTGGTAGTTGGCTCTTCAGAAATGGAAACTACTTTTACATTTCTGAGAAAATCTATTAAAGTGAGGAGAAATGAAACAACAGGTGTCAACGTATCAGAGAACACTTAGAGCACCATTAACTTACACACATTTTTGCAAAAAACAACCCAGTGAGGAACCTCTGAGGTCTATAAAAAGGTATATTTTGCATATTTTATAAGATGATAATTTAGAAAAAGCAAAGGGGCAATTTAAATAAACAGAGGGGGATTTGTTTAAGGGAGAAGCAAGGGGGAGGTATGCTCTACACAGACCCCATAAGCTTGTTATCTTGCTTATGATACACTGTTAAAAAAATGTGTGATTGAATGTAAGAATTCAGTAATCTGTCTCATAATGCTCATAAGCTTAGTGGCAATAAACTTTGCTAAATACTAAGTTTGAGAAAATGCTGTGCAGGCAGATGGTGAATATGTGCCTAAAGTCTATCCCAGAGCTGCAAACATTGCCATCTGCTCCTGCACTGATTTGTTTTTTGTTCAGTGGTATTGTTTAGAACTAGGGATCACATTTTCACACCACTGCAGTTTCACACCCAGCTCTCAATAATGGGATTTCCTCTCTCCCTTTCTTTCAGCCTATTTGTATCTATCAGCTAAGAGCCTCAGTGACGGCTGAGGATCCCAGAACCCAGCTGAGGTGTGGGGCAGAGGGTGCAAAATTCGTTATACTTCCCTAGTTCTGGGCTAGCCATGTGCTAAGCTGGTTTCTCAACATGGCTTGGAGCAGCCTGCAAGCCACTTTAAATTATACCAGCTGTCAGTGCCGCAAGTCAATGATTCAGCAGTCAGAGATCAGCAGGGTGTAAGAAAAGCCCAGCCATAACCTTTTCATGCAATCACTCCCATAATACCAGCAGCAAGTGAAAAAGGTGCCATAGGAAGTTTTATGTCAGTCTATGCAATGCAGAATTGCTCCTCACCAGAAGCATCCCCCATGGTCACATACTCCAGCTCTTGCAACCAGCTGTGGGATGCAAACAGCTGACAAAATTGGAGAACACCTGAGTCAAGGTAGGCTGAATTTCAACTGGCTGCAAATGACAGGAACCTATGAAGCAGAAAATGTGTGTTTAACACAGGGTCAAATCCTTAAGTCCTAACTAATGCATAACACTAAGCTCTGTGGTGGTTGCCAGAAAGAGGAGTAAAGGAAAATGAAAATGGGAAAAGGACCTGCAGGATTTGTTCCTGCAAACATAGCTAAAAATTTTGAAAACTTGACTGGTTAAGTTTGCCATTATTTTAAAATTCTAGACTATACTAATATTGTGTAGTTACTTGTCTAGCAAAGTTCATTTCAACCGCATACTGCCCCCTTTCTTAGCTTTTCTTTCCCCTCAGTGACTATACTGACATGAATTATTTTATGTTATAGTAGGTCCAACAGGCCTCAACCATGAACACAGACCCATAGTGCAAAGCACTGTACAGATGGATGAGAAAAGACTGTTCCAAACACAAAGAACTTGCAGTTTAATAGACATAGAAGATGCAAAGAAGATGAACGTGACTCGTGAAGGTCACAGGTATGTCGGTGACCAAGACACCCTGACTTTTCAAAAATTAAAGAAGCTTTGCTCTTCACCCTTTCATGGGGGAAAGAAGTCTTTGTCCAATACTAATTCCATCAGAATATTTTTTTTGTATTTCTTTTACTTTGCTGGAACTACGGATCAAGCAGAATAGCATTATAATTATTTGGAAGGAAAACCAAGAGTAACTAAGTGAATCCAAAGTTCTAAAAGCAACTGACACCTTTAAATCACTAGAGTTTGGAGGAGAGGAGTGAATTAGAAAGCTTATTAAAATAGCAGTGCTTTAGTTTTCCATTTCCAAAATACTGAGCAATAAGTGAAGTTGAGTGTCACATGCAAGACTGTAGTGCATGAGTATATGAGAATGCTGGACTCCAAAAAGCTAGTGTGTGCTCTTTCCAGTGTATTTTGGAACTGGAAAATTAAAGCACTGCTATTTTAATAAACTTTCTAATTCACTCCTCTCCTCCAAACTGTAGTGATTTAAAAGTGTCAGGTTTAAAAAAATATCCACATTTTTCCATAATTAAAACAAAATACCACTATATATTATTTGGATTGATATGGCATTCTGTTTTAATTGTCGACAAATGTGGCTTTTGTTTGGTTGTTTTAAATCAGAGAATTTGGGAATTATTTTTTTAATCAGTGAAAACCATGATCCCTGCAGATAAACAATCAGACACATAATCTTTGTATGCATTTTACACCTCCAAGAGATTGATATGTGACCATTTACATGTATGATTGCCATAACATACACCTTTAACTACTTTAACAAAATTATACTTGTGCATTTTTGCATAAACAGTTTTGGAGACCAGGGCAGAACATTAACCAGGTTGTAGCTGATCAAAAGAAACTAAATTACTACTAAGGCTGATGAAAAATAAAAAATATGTTTCAAGAAAAAATATTAGAAGTTTAGAGGAGGTACAAAAAATGAAAAACAAATCCTTTAAAAAAAATCCCCCAGTATCTCTCTTCTCTCCTACTTCTATAGCAAAAAATAAAGGGGGTAAAAAAGGAATTAAAATCTGAATTACTAATTTAGTGCTTTTAATCAAATATGGGAAATTCTTCCAAAAGTATATTTTTTGTGAAAATGTGTATTTTTCACAAAATGCCAGTTATCCTTGCAGAAATGGTTTAATGAAAAGAAAATTGAGGCAGCTGTAGTTTCAGTCTCATTCACTAGGGTTGTGTGAGGCTTCAGACAGCGCTTCGGGTCCGGACACACTTGGACTCTTCGGGGTCGAAAGCAGCATGTCCAGGTGGAAGCGCAGTCTCGTTCAGCTTCCCCAAGCAGTTCGGAGCCGCCTCGGAGATCCGGCCATAAGGTATAATGGGGAAACAATAAAATATCTATAACTTTGTTGTTTTTTGTCCAATTTGGATGAAATTTTCAAGGGTGGTAGAGTCTGCAGAGATAATGAAGCCTGCTGAGTTTCAAGAAGATCGGTGCAGAGGTTTGGGGGAAACAGCACCCCAAATTCTTGAAAGCAAAACTCATGTCACATCTAGGCGTTACAACATAGTGGGGTGAAAACTGCAGGGGTGGTAGCTCTTACTGAGGCCACAAAGCCTACTAAGTTTCAAGCAGATAGGTCCAGGGGATTGGGGGGAACTGCCCCTCATGCTGCGGACAAGCAAAACTTGTGCCATCATGGCCATCTGAAGCAGCTGGATCCGAAGCCAGATTGGATCGCTGCTGACTAAGCCCTACTAATTGCCAGTTCAGACATCTTAAAAATGATAATTCTCTATCTATGATTATGTTACTTTTTTTACCAGTTTTCATAGGTCATTGCTCTAATGAAGTCTGACACTACAGTACATTTATTAGATTTTCATATTGGCTTGTGTATGTTTCCTTCATGTAACCAAATTCGCTAATTCATCATATTCAGTAATGTGCAGTGGATCATAAGACAATAGGACTGGAAGAAACCTCAAATGGTCATCTAGTTTAGCCCACTGCTCAAGGCAGGAGAATCCCTGACTAAACCATCCCCCATGTCTAACCTGCTCTTGAAAATTTTCAGGAATGTAAAATCCACAGCTTCTCTAGGTAGCCAGTTCCTATGCTTGACCACTTTCATAAAGTTCCTCCTCATCTCCAACCTTGAGGTCGTTGCTCCTAGTCCATTTTCCCACGGCGACAGAGAAAAGTCCATCACCAGCCTCTCTATAATCCCCCTTCAGGTATTTGAAGACTGTCATCAAATCCCCACTTAATCATCTGTTCTCTAGGCTAAATAACTCTTGCTCTTTCAGCTTTTCCTCATAAATCTTGCTTCCTTGGACCCTAGTTATCTTTGCTGCTTGGCACTGGAATCTTTCCAAACTGTCCACAACCTTCTTGAAGCGTGGGGCCCACAACTCAACATGTTACTTGAGGTAAGGCCTCATCGGTGCAGAATAGAGTGGAAGAATCACTTCCCTTGATTTGCAAGAAACAGAGCTTTTAATACAACCCAGTGGATGCACCTACATGAGGTGCTAAAAGCGCAGTAGACTAATTCAATTGCTCGTTAATGCATCATGGCAAAAGCCAGGATAATGCACTAATGCACAGAATTATTCTACTGTGCATTAGCATCATTTAAAAGGCATGCACCAGTGCTACTGCGCAGTAGCACCAATTACTGTGCATAAGCTTAATGAACCCTAATTATGGCACATTAATATATATGTAAACATGCCCAGTATGTTGTTGTCTTAGCATATTGGCATCATAGCATTTCATTGACTTTTATTCAGTTTATAATCTACTATAAACCCCAGGTCCTTCTCTGAAGTACTACAAACTATTCAGTTGTTCTCCAATATTTCGATCAGAAGAACTGCATGAACAAGTGCAAGACTTCTCACTTGTACTTGTTGAATGTCAGGTGATTGCAGACCATTAATGCAGATTTGTGAGGTTGCAGTTTTAACATAAAATGATCAAATGAACAAAAAAGCAAAAGACACGGGATATCAAGATAAAGTACAAGATGAAATAACAATACTGTACATAAATAGTGTTTTACATCCATAGAATCCATGAAAAACATTAGTTTCACCCTATTTTACATATGGATTACTTGAGGCACAAAAGAGAAAGTAGGTTGCCCACCATCACATGGCTGGCAAACAGCAAAGCCTGTGACTAAAAGTTTCAACCAGATATTAATTGGGTTGTGAGTGAAATGTTTTCTTACCTAAATTAATTGAATCCACCCTATGTTTAATTATACCGATATGCTCAAATTGCTTATAAAATTGAGAGCAAGTGCACATAATAAAATTGAAAATTCTTAAAAATGAATTTTTTGTCTTCTTCACCTAGTGATGCAGCAATATAAAAGCAAAGGCAAAAATATCAACCATGGATATTAATTTGGAATATCCAGTGAAGCACCCTGCAACATAAATAACTATCCCTACACTGCCCATTTTTATACCTTATGATAATAACATATATTTTGTATTTTGCTGTATAAATATGCTGTAACTCATTTAGAGTTGATACCTTACACACCTAGTTTTTGTTTCAAAGAACTACGGACCTGTGTGATGTTCAGTCTCATTAACAATGCCAAGAGACCACAGAAAACAGTCTATCTCAGTCAAGGTTGGGTGTTGATGTACAGTACAGTACAAGAGTTTTTATGTTGGGAAGAGCAAAGAAAAATAATGATTTTGCAGCAGATTTCTGAAAACTGGCAACTTGGCCTGCAGGCAGGGTATATTGCTGTTAGCCCCCATGGGAGGCACTACTGGTTTCTATTTTAAAATCTTGAACAGCTTCTTTTTATTTTATTTATTTATTTATTTATTTATTTTGGAGGTGAGAAACAAGTGGGATTGTTAAAAAGGAAGTGATCTTCAGTGAGCAGCCCTAAACAACTAAGCTATGAAAATAAGATATAAGGAACTTTAAAGGATGTTATTTTCTGGACAGAATAAAAAATTCTTGTGTGTGGCCCAGAGGAAGGGGTGAAGCATAAACTGGTGTGGTTCCTAGATGCACTGTAACTCAGTGACCCTATTGCTTCCTTCTGGCTGTAGGAATGGTGGTAGCAATTTTTGCTGGCCTATGTCAGAAGCAAATTATGACAACTCCTATGCTATTCATTTCTTCTAGGCACCACTTCCATGTCCACCTGATTCAGGTTTGAAAAGAGCAAGTGCACAGAGTTAATTGCTGCTTAGTGCCTGGATGAAAGTCTCCCATACACACACAAAGAGAGTAAGACCCCTATACAGGCTAATTCATTCATGTGGCAATAATCCAAAACCAAAGCAAATATCTTACAACATTTTTAGTTGTTGAAATGCCTCAGGCCAGATGCTGATACACCATATTATACCTTACTTCACATATTGGGGCACTCATAGAGTTAGGTGCTACTTAAATTGGGTAACATAATAAACTTTTAGCTTGTGGTGCTCAAATATGCTGCCCTTAGGTTAACAGAGTAACACAAGCAAAACTAGTAGTGTTACAGGCATGTTAAATTACTAATAGGGATAAGTAAGGGTATACCAGGGGACTAGTCTGCCTGTTACTAAAAAGGGAAAAAAAAGAGAAGGAATCTCACTGAAGAACTGAGAACGCCATTCACAGAAGTGACATTGTTATTTGTAGTGACCCGTGATAAACCAGGATCATCTATGAATGACAAATGGAATCATTTACCAAAAATGTCAAAGAGCACAATAAAAAGGAAGCTTGACTTAATGACCAGCCCCTGGGAGGGGATTGCAGATCGGAGATTGATTATTGACGGTTGATGCAGCTTGACGCAGAGGCATGGGAACTTTGGGAGAAGCAACCGGGAGGTTAATGTTGCTATACTGCCCATTAGTATTTACCTTATTTTGGACTTTGAGAGGTGAGACTCTTGCAAGTTTTAAGGGCAGGAAGCCCCTGAGTTTTCTTGCACACTTATGTGACACTTAAGGAGAAGAGAGCCAAACTGTATGGAGTAAGCTTGGCTGAATGCCATTTGTCGGAGGAAAACCTTGGGAAGAGGAACTGTGTTCACTGGCAGTATAAGCAAGTTACTGTATGTTATTGGGTTTGCTTTATGTGTGTAAAGAAAACAAAGATCATTCAGCTAATATAAGTGGATTAGAAGATTGGCAATCAATTTTCGTTTGCTTATTCATTTATTTCCCCCATCAAAGGTGTGGCAGGTGCATGGGCGGCGAAGATTGTTGCACTTGTAGCTGATTGCTTACAACACCATACAACAAAGGGCTGTAAATCTTTACAAATATATATACCACTAATTGAGCCCATTTGCTCAAGGGGAAAAAAAAAGATGAGAGGACTTAGCAGTAGTCCACAAAAATGTAAGTTATTAAGTAAAAACCAAACATGGTCTCCCAAATAGGAATATTTAATATATTTCTGTTTATTAAAAATTATTTTCAGTCTCATCAAGATTGAATGCAAAGGCTTCTCCAACCTATACAATTGATAAATTCTCCTTAGCAATCATGATAGGTTCTTGATCTTCATTCTCCTTCAGATAGGTTATTCCCATTATCCCCCATGTACTACCATCAATGCCTTTATCTTCATATGCAATTACACCTACAATTTTGATCTTGCTTCATTGACACAATGGCTGACAGCTTTGCTGCTTATCTGCCCAATTCTTTTGCATTTTAGGACCTAGAAGAGGGTAAATACAACAGCACACTTCAGAGAAAATTAAATGACTCCTTACTTCATTTTTCAATAAAGATGCTAATGTAAAACATGGGGGCAAAAGTAGGATGGTCAATGGGAATGAGTATATAGATATGGAAATTACTACTTCTGAGGTGGAAGCAAAACTCAAAAACCTCAGTGGCTATGTCCCCCACAAGTGGGGGGGTGTGGTTGCCATGGGGAAAAAAGCACCAGCTCAAATTTGTGCAACTGCTTTTTGCCCCAGCACATGCCCCCGCATGTGGGGTTAGTGCGGGAAAAATGCTCCCAGTGGGGTTGCAGAGGCTGAGGCCTGCACCAGGGCTCCAGCAGTGGCAATCCGGGTGTACAGAGCCTAGCTGTCAGCCAGAGTGTGGCTCTGGTTAGCCAGGCTCCAGTGTTGGGCAGTGCATGCTGCCACCATGCATGCCATCCTGCTTTTGTCTGGCACAGTTTTTACACCAGGAGATACCGGTGTAAAAAAAAAAGCTACCACACTGCAAATTAGCAGTTCAGCAAATGCCTGCATGTGCAGCATGTATAGTTTGCAGTGCCACAAACAACACATGCATGCTCATCTGGACATGCCCAATGTGTCCAAGTCATGAGAATCATATAATCTTCATCTCAGAACACTGAAAGAATTGGAAAATGAAACTGGAATTCTAATAGTAAGGAGTTTTAATAAATCTATCAAATTGGAAGTAAGAGCACATGACTGGAGAACAACAAAGAGAAGTAGGGTTGAAAGGGACTTCCAGAGGTCATCTAGTCCAACCCCTGCCTGAGACAGGATCATCCCTATCCAAACCATCCTATATAGGGGTGGCTGGTGCCTCCTGAGTCTGGGGGGGGCACAATTTGTGGTTGGGCCCAGGGGCAGGCCAAAAACCCCATATCCACTCCTATGCTTCTGTACCATGGCTTAGTGCCCCCCGCCCCCGCAACATACTGAGTGGCTTGGGGCAGTGCTGAGGGAGGAAGCACAGCTGAGGCTGCTGCAGCAGCACTGTGTCCCCAGACCCTCCCCATGACCAGTCACATTCTGGTGGGGGCTAATCCCCAGCAATTCCACCCCCCCTCACACATACACACCCCGTGAGCACAGAGAACTCACAGATGTGTGTATGTGCATTCATGTGTCTGTGTATGTGTGTTTGGTACCCCTCTGAGCACAGCACCCTGGGCAGCTGCCCACATCGCCCAGTCCTAAAGCTAGCTTTAGCAACATGGGAAAGTATTGAACTAGAAAAGATGGGGATTACTTTCATAGTTTCATAGTTGTTAGGGGCTGGAAGGGACCTTACAGATCATCGAGTCCAGCCCCCCTGCACTTGGGCAGGAAAGACTGCTGGGATCAGATGACACCAGCAAGGTGGGTGTCAAGATGCTTTTTGAAGATCGCCAGGGTGGATGACTATCACCTCTGGGGGGAGCCTGTCTGAAACCCACTCAACTTGTAAAGAAGTTTTTCCTTATGTCTAGCCTGAAGCTATCCTCAATCAGCTTGTGCCCGTTATTTCTTGTCCTCCCCTGGGGGACCTTGGTGAACAGATGTACGCCCCTGATATGCTGATAGACTGCCACCAAGTCCCCTCTGAGTCTTCTCTTCTCCAGACTGAACAGTGCCTTTCCTCATAGACAACAAAATGAATCACCAATGTGAGCCACCAATGTGATGCCATAGCTGGCAAAGCTAATCAACACTGGCATTGCTCAAGATGCCTCAGTAAATGCATGCCAGTGTTTGATTAGCTCTGCCAGGTATGGCATAGCATTGGTGGCTTATGTTCATTTTGTTGTCTATCACAACACCTAGGTCTCATTCAGATGTGGCGCTAGCAAGCGTAGCACTGCCAAGCCTGTGTGTTGTGGATTATTTCTCCCCAGATGGAGCACTTTACATTTCTCAGTACTAAACGACATCAGGTTGAGGTCTGCCCACCTTGCAAGCCTGTCCAGGTTGGCCTGTATTGACAGTCTGTCTTTGAGCATGACCACACTCCCCCATAGTTTGGTTTTGTCAGAAACTTTGCTAGTTCACTTTTAATACCTAAATCCAAATCATTGACGAACATGTTGAAAAATACTGGTCCTAGTACTGAACCCTGAGGAACACCACTGGTCTCCCTCCACCATGATGACTCAGTTCCATCAATCAATAATCTCTGGGTCCTACAATGGAGCCAGCTACCTAGCCACTGAACCATAAAGTAGTCGAGGCTGCATTTTCCCAATTTTTTCATGAGGACTTCATGGGAGACTGGGTCAAAGGTATAAGACTAGAAAGGTGAATAAGAAATGGTCTAAAGGGGAGAAGATAATGAGTAGTGCTGAATGGAGAACTATCAGAATGGAGTAAGGTTACCAGTGCTGTCCTTTAAGGACAGTTTTTGGATCAATCTTATTATGAAATTTCATTAATGACTTTAGCACAAAATAGTAAGAGTGTGTTAATGGTTTCTAACACTCAGCAGGATTAAGTTCTGGAATCGCATTCTGTTAAGAGTAATGGCAGCAGGAAACCTGATTAATTAAAAAATTTTGTGTGACACGTTTCTGAATGGGTTTATGATTTGGTTACCTGTAACAGCAGGGGTCTTGGCAGAATGCCCTTTCTAGTCCAACATTCCTACTATGGTACACTCTGGAAAATCACAAGCAGTGAGGTGATTATGTGTCTCCTGAAAGGAATGATACTGGATGGAATATAAGGGCATGTTAAGGCACTGTTGATAAAGACCTTCTGGACAATTTGAACTGGTAAATGAACAGTTTTCAGGGATACCTGTGAAAGTTCTCAGCAATAATCACAGGACTTTTCACTGAGAATTTGAGACAATGGTACCCTACAGAAAAACTAAAAATGGGCGCCTCTTCCTAGCAGTAACAGCTTTAGGGAAAGGATGCTGTTTTATACAGTTTATCAAAGAGCCAACATGGCTAATAGTTCTGGACCTTACTCTAGAAGTCATCCAGGTACGATAAATAAACCTGACATTGAAGAGTATCCATATCCAGTGATCATAATGACGTTAGATTTGAAATGCTCATAAGGGAAAGCACTAAAAGAAGGTACACAAAGGCATCAAGGCTTCAGAAAGGAAGGACTGGAGAATGATTTAAAGGATTAGAATTCTGTGAAGCATGGGGACTCCGCTGCAGGAATGAAGGAAATGCTTAAGAAGTTAAAAAGAGAGAGAAGCTGCAATTAAAATGTATCCCTGTAAAGTCCAACGATGTGAAAAGGCATCAGAGACCAATGCGGTTAAGTAGCAACATAAATAACAGTGCATGTGATGAAAGGAAAGCTTTTAACAGCGTAAGCAATCTGGAAAGGAGAAGGAATGAGAGCGCTATAAAAATAAGCAATAGGAGAGAAGAGGCTAGGGGTATTCTCATTAGGTACCAGAAGAATTTACATGATGGAAATACTGAAATTTAAGGAATTCATGTGAAACAGAAAAAGAATATGTTGAGAATGGCTAGCTTAGTAATAAAATGATTAAGTCAGGTTATTTGCACCTCTGATTTAAAATACTTTAATAGCTATACATTCACTAATGAAATGATAGTGTAGGAATCCATGAAGGCCACCTCAAGAATATCCCAGTAAGATAAAATAGCCATAAAAATCTATCACAATAAAGTCTCATTAAAATTGCTATCTTTAAAAAGTTTGAATCCTTATCTATGATCCAAAAAAGAGTAAACAAAAGTGACCTTAATTAGGAAAAAAAAGGTTTGTTCGCAATATTTTCTCTCTCTCAGGTACATACAGACATTAAGGGAGGTTAGATGGAGCCAAAATTGGCTGGCCAATCTAACTTAGTTCACATGAAGATGTGTAACAAGTTAGATCAGGAGTGGGTTACTATGATCTATAGGACATATGTACACATTTGGAGAGTAGCCCCAGGCCTAGGAAATCCCTGCCACTCACCCCAACCCCAGGGGCTTAGCTTCTCCTACCCACCCAAGCTGACTGGTATTTTTAACCACCTGACCCCCAGACAGACAGGCTCCTCCCCCTCCCCCCACAGACCTGGCAGCTCCTGAGATCCTCACAAAACCCTCTTGGAGACCCACCTCCCCCTCCCCCATCCCAGTTTACTTAGATTGTGCTTCCAGTTCAGCTCCTGACACCAACACATGTCACATGCCACACCCAATTTATATTCACACAGCTTAAAGCAAGCCGTGTGACTGTAGATCAAGTATGACAAACATCTAAACATACCCCTTTGATGTGTAAAACAACCCTAGAAGTTCACATCATGTAATTTACTGCTATAATTTACTTTGCAGATACCATGGAATGTCAAATTAAGTCTTCCCAATTTTGCAGGATTGCTGGTAATTCATTTGAGCTTTGAACTTTCACTGTCCTTCATTGAAAGGATGGAGCCTTCAAAACTCTTCTTTAATTTGATTATTTGGACAATAACAAACTAACAACACAACAACAGTTCAAAGTCTGAATAAAACGTCCTTGTCCCTCAATGAGCTTTCAGTTGCATCTGTTTTCATAAAACTACTAAGTTTTACTCATTCTCTAATTTATTCTAGGTTCAAGTCTTTCATGAAAAAAGTAGATGGCTATAAGTTTATGATGTGAAATAGAAGCAAAAAGAAAAAGCTTTTAGCATTTAGAACCATTTTAACCATTAACCATTTTAAAATTACTTAGAAAAAGGAAGTTGAATTGCACATAGTGAAGGTTTGGAAGAACAGTCAAATGATACTTAAAAAAATATTAATATTGATACTTAAAAGGATGAAGCAAACATACCAGTGACTCAGAAATGATTTCCTAAAACATTCAACAATTTATTTGTTCACAAGTTTCAACTTTAATGTCCAAATTTGAAAACTTATACATAAGACCAGGGATGGGTAAAATACAGCCTGCGGGCCAGATCCAGCCCAAAAAGCCATTCATTCTGGCTCCTGGGGCCCCTAAAAAAAGTAAAAAATTAATTATCTGCACATGTCTGCCTATCAAAGATGACAGGGCCCCAGTGGCAACATGGGGGAAGCCCTCAGCAGGACCCAGTGACTGAACAGCAAGGCTTGCCCAGCCCTGCTTCACCCCTAGCACCCCTACACTACATCCAGTCCCAAACTGGAAGCCTCTGCAGCTTCTGGTCTGGTGTCACTTTAGCTGTTCCCCGCCCACCCACCGGCTGAGTGGAAAGTCAGATAAGAACAGACAGAGGGGGTGGGGGAAACCACTGTGATCATCCCACACTGCAGGAGCCAGGCTGGGCTGGATCCATGCCATGCCACACAGCATGGAGCTGCCAGGGCCTAGCTAGGAGGGAGGGGTGGAGCAGAAAGAACCGTGATCTGCCCACGTTGCAGGGCCTGTGCTGGGCCAGGCTGCTTCCATGCTGCACCATGCAGTCCTGGCCATGTAGCTGGGAACCAGTGCTGGCCGGGGTGGGCTGGAACCAGAGCAGCAGGAGTGTGGGCGGGTAGGCAATGAGAAGTGGTGGCAGCGGTTTACAAGTGGTGACAGCAGTGGCGGGCAGGCATGAGGGAGGGAAAGTAGGGAAGCAGCAGGGGAGTGGCAATGGTGAGAGGGAGTACGGAGCCTGTGCCAGTTCCCTGGGGCCAGTGGGGCCCCAGGGTGGGTCAGCAGGAACACGGAGCCTGGGTGCAGAGTCTGCCTGGCTACATCACATGAGGCTCGCATGCAGTCCATGAGAGCTGCACAAGATGGAGCCATCAGCCTGGCCCCATCTCTCTTTGTTTCTTTCCAACCCCACCCACCATAACCCCACACCTTCCCACAGTCCTCACCCAACCACATACTCCACACCCATCCACACCCACTCTCCATACCCACACCCCACACAGCCCACTCCACCACACACACACACTCTCCCTAAATACACTGCACAACATATATCCCCTTACCGCCACACACAATATACAGGACTAGGACTGTATTCTGAGCTATTATGCAATTGCCTCAAAATACAATATGCAAGCACCCATAAATCAGGACCACAATATTTTTAAATAAAATTAAAATAAGTTATAGTAGAAGTTTTAGTTTTTAGTATATTATTGGGCAGGGGGGTTGGATTCAAGATAGCAGCACCCTCCCTCCCAAAAGAGGAGTACTTCCACAGCAAGGGTGGGGACTTCCAGTGACAAAGGTCAGGGGTTAGAGGTGGGACTTCTGGTCCCAAGGTGGTGGCCAGGGGGTGGGACACCCATCAAGGGGCGGGACTACCCTTGCGGCCCTGGACATCTCACCAAAACTCAGTAAGTGCCCCCTGCCAGCCAAAATAATTGCCCGCCCCTGCCATCAATAGTACTTGGCTGCTGGGCATTATGCCAGTGAAATTAATAAGACAAAGCCTGGTAGGTAAATATTATGTGTCCATGTAATCACTACACCAACCAGTGAAGACACAAGACTCAGATCTTTAGACAAAAGTTTTAAAAATCTAAGAAGCTGGCTTTCTACCAGCTGATCAGTTAAGTGTGAATAGAAAATCCAGGAAAACTTAGTTCCCACAAAACATGGTTAACTAAATTGCCAAGTAATACTATTATAGCAAATGATACAACTGCATTTAGGAGCTACTAAATTTATTTCTGGAAAGAGAGAAGTGATTGTAGGGTACAGTGAAAAAAGGAATGAAGTGAGGTGTAGAATTTGTGATAAACTTGGATGAAAGACCAGACTTATTGAGCCTAAGGCATGTGACCATTTTCCTGTCTTGCATTCTTTATCTCCTCGGGATCTTTTAATTTTCTAGGAAGCAAATAGAACAATGGTTAGCTTAGTAAAAATGGCTGTTGAATACCATAATGCATGCCATAAAGCATACCGGGTACTCCAAGTGCATATTCAGCACTGCAGATGGCATTGTTAATTTCTGTTACTGGCTCTGAGTCAATGTGGGAGGCATAGCTTGCCTCACCATCCTGAAAAAAATGTTGCTGGGTTGCTTTCCCGATTTGATCTCTTTCAAGCATTTTTGCTTAGACAGAGCCAAGTGGACTATGTGAATGCAGGAAAAAACCTGTGCAAAAGGCAGGTAAACTATAACATCATTGTAACACTGTTATAATGCATATAACAAATTGAACAATAACAATCTATTTTAAAGGGAAAACATGTAGTTGAGGTTTTTTGCTCTGCTTTCCCTTTAGAACGGTGATATTAGAGAGGTGATTCTTTATTTTGCAGAACAACTAATTATCTTGTCTCACTTGAATAAAGAATAAAAGTTACTAAAGAATTAGGATATGTGTCAACCATTTTCCTGCATTCCCATGAAACTATGCTTGGTAGAAAGCACAATATCCAGGAATTGGTGGTTGTAGCACCAGCCTCCTAAATAGAGAACACATTGCAGAGAAATACACCTGCCCCTGGGGTAAAATGCATTTGTTGCTTAACAATTCACAGTGGAGAACACAAAGTGAACAGCAACACATGCAATAGCAACCAAAGAAGAGATTTGCAAAGAAAGAACTAACACTAAGGCTGCATTGTGCTCAGTTACAGAATACTACAGCTTTAGAAGAAAGAGTGAAACTACTGATTCATCAGTACCCCTTCTTGTTTCACCTATGATGTTTCTCAACAAAGGACTCCTGTTCAAACTATGATTCACTCAGACCCTGTTGTGCTTGCAAGATTTCTTATATTCTGTTAAGGTTGAAGAGAAAACAAATCAGTTCACAAGAACTATAGTAAAACAAATTACAAGACAAATCTGTCTTGTGGGATATTTTAGAATACAGAATAATTGTGGGAGACCTCGATTAGTAAAATATTATTAACTTCTAATATTATTCACTTCTGAAAATTCCCTTCAAATAAAAAAAAATCCCATAAAAACTATAGAAAATAGGGCTGTAAAATAGGAGCAAACTGCAAAATTATCAGGAGTAGATGGAAAAAAATAAGTGTAATAGAAAGGATAACCTGATTAGTTAAAGCACAAGACCATCCAAGAGAGGGTCCTTATCACCTACAGAGTGTTTGGAGATTTGCAGAGATAGCAGGTAGATTGTAAAGATCCAAAAAGTCAGTGTATTTGTTTAGTCCCTGGTGTCCAGCAAGGTTTCAAATTTATGTTCCCAAGGCCATCTTCTGAAGGTGCTTGTAGATTTTCCTTGAGGACAAGGATCATGAGGTGAGAAAGCGAGTTGATGTTTTGTGAAAAGTGCTCTCCTACCCATGTTCATACATGTCTGTCCTTTATATTTCATAAGGACATTGCAATTACTTTAGAGTTTCAAACCTCTTTTTATATTAATCAAGAAATTTGCTCTGAATTGTTCCAACCTAATCTATGAAATTCTGAATTTGTTACTATTATCAATTCAGATTTAGGCCTAGACATTACCAACCAGAATACTGCACTGGTTTCCTTGGTTAATGCTATCTTCATGGCAATGGGTGATGGCCAGTGGTTGATACAGTGAAACTTTGATGTGTACTCTGCCTTCAATATTAATTTTTATTAAATATTTTGACTCACTTGTGGACTGCACTGGGAGAAATGGGCTTGCTTTGTAATAGCAGTATTATTTTGTTTCTGTGGAGGTCCAGAAGAGAATGCTGGACAATTCCTCTCACTCCCACCACAAACATGATAATCTATAAGATTTGGTTTTGTTTCCCTGCCTATTAGGTGCTGCCGCAGCCCTCCCTGGAGTGTGGGGCTCTGCTGACTCCTCTCAGGGGTCTGGGCCCCCAATCCACCTGCCGGATGACAGGAGGCTGGTGCTGCTGCCTGGGCATAGCCTGTACCAGGAAGATTGGTGCTGCTACTGCCCCCCCCACCAGCACCAACCTCCTGTCATCTGGCACGCAGATCAAGGGCTTGCCCACACCCCAGGAGGGCTGCAGGGGCTGTGCTGGACTCCTCCTTGTGGTGTGGATGAGCTCCCGATCTGCCTGCCAGATGACAGGAGGCTGGTGCTGTCAGCTGGGGCCAGTGGCAGCCCTAATCTTCCCAGTACTGTGTTGGAAAAGTGTTGAAATGGCATCTAAACAGCAAAACAGTTTTGACAAAATGAAACAGAACAGTGCTTTTGAAACAAAACAAAACTTGAAACGAAACGCTTCTGTTGAAATGTTGAAATGAACATTGAAGTGGAATGCTGCTGCTTTGCACAGCCTATACAAAGTACATGAGAAACAGCTACTCATCTCAGTGTTCCTACAGGAACAGAGACATAATCATGTTATCCACTAAATATCTGCATGCAGGCATTTTCATTAAATTTCCAATAGGATCTATAATGTTTGGTGAAAACCATTGTTGTTGCTAGACATGAAGGGCAAAGTATGGCCTACGGGCCAGATCCAGCCCACAAGGCAATTTCATCCAGCCCACAGGCATCCACCAACTAATTGTAGCCTGCCCAACCCATGCACTTCAATCCCATCTTTGTGGGTGGAAGGGCCTGGCTCAGCTAGCACACAGCTTCTAGGTGGAGCTACTGTTGCCACTGCTGCAGCCACCAGGGAATCTGTTTGGCTTCCCCAACATCCTGCTCACTCCAGGCACCAGGTAGGGAAGCAGGGGTGGTGGAAGGGGTAGCTGCTGCTGGGCAGAAGCACGAAGCATGCAGCCAGCAGCAGGGGCTGTGCACCATGGGGGGGTGGGTAGTATGTGTGGGGTCTTCACACCCCTCTACCCTCCCTCACACCCCACATACCCCACAACCTACCCCTACATCCCTCCCACATATACACCCCCACAGCATAATCTATTGTCCTCCACACACAGACCCACACACCCTCACAAACTCCCCCCACAGACACTCCCCACTGTGTACACACACACAGACACACACCCAACCACACCCTCCACACAATATACAAGAGTAAGACATTATTTTTAGTTATGCAATCATTTCTATATACAGTATGCACACACAAATCATAAAATTATTTTTGTAATAAAATTAAAATATGTTTATAATAGGTGTTTGACTTGTAGTATATGACTTGGTTTTTTTTCTGGTTCCAAGATGGCAATCCTCTCCCCACAAAAGGAGTACTTCTGTGGGGCAAGGAGAGAGACTTCTTCTGGCAAAGATAAGGGGTTAGGGGGCAAGACTTCTGGCCCCATGATGGTAACCAGGGGCAGTGGCACCTGTTAAGGGTCACGGCTACCCTGCAGCCCTCAACAGCTCACAAAACTCATTAGACGGCCCTCCAGCTGAAGCAATTTCCCACCCCTGCTATAGATGGATACATAAGACCTATATAAATTAATAGCTCCTGAGATTATTTTTTGGCTGAAGACAGGGAGAGAGGGGAAAATCTTGTTCCATCTCATTGATATCCAGTGACACCAGCATCAGAGCACTCGTATTAAAATACTCAGTCATTACCTAATGGATCAAAGAGCGCTAAGTGGTCCTTAAAGTAGTCAGATTAGCACAAATTCTTTAGCAGATCAAGGCAATAATCAGAGTGTCTTGAAACCTTTGTATATGCCCTCAGTCCCAATCTAGCTTTTCATAGTAAGAAGAGGAGGAAGGACAAGCATAATTTTTACATTACCTTCCTTTTTCCACAAAGTAATTCACTTTATTCTTCATGTACAGGAAGATTTCCTGATTTAATTCATACAGTGTATTACATAAGTTACTGCTCTTTCAGAGGCAAACACATTTTAGGGGAAAGCTACTATTAAGTGTATATACTGATTGAAAGCAAAGACCACTTCAGTATTTACATTTTGGGTAAGCTTGTAGTTACTCTCTTTGTATAAAAAAATACATCTATGGAAGATTAGCCAGCAGTCTCTGAATCCCACTTGCTCTCCAACTAAAAGTATTGCTCTAACTGGGAAATTGTTATATCAGACATGATGAGACAGTTCCAAATGTTGGATACATTAATGAAATAACAAAAAAGATCAAAACACTAGAAGGCAAGATTCTTCTGACAGATGCAAAAACATATGAAAAATCTTTCAGAAATTTGTGAAAAGCATTACTGCTAAGTAAACTTTAATTTAATTGATGGGGCCCAGGGTGTTGCAGGCATTAAGAAGCACAGTTGACAACCCAGAGATCGCAAGCTTGAGGCCATAGCAGAAGTGCACATGACATGGCCCTGTCAGATTCTAATGACTCTGTGAATCTTGATAAATGCCTTGTCACAAGGACATGAAAAAGGAAAGGATTTAATTGACACCTGATTAAAAAATGTTCCATTATGTTATTATCTAATGGGTATAATGTGTCTTTGGTATGCAACAAAAGAAAAAAAAAAAGCGTTTCTGTTTTGCATCTTATGTTCATTGAGTGGAGGTTGTTCCGCTCTGTAGATATTCTGGATCACTATAGAGCAGTGGTCTCCAACCTTTCTAAATAAGAGATCACCTTTGGCATTTAAAAGCAAACCAAGATCTACCACGTGTAGCCATCCACCCCCTCCCCCCCACCCATCAGGTAAGTCTGTGGGGAGGAAAGGAGGGGGCAGATCGAGGCAGAGGGAGAAAAAAAGATTTCAGGGTGCACCTCCCCAGCACATAAGTCCCACCTGGCTGGGTCCCCACTAAACTTACCCCTGCTCCTGCCTCTGCAGCACTGTTCCTCAATCTATCTCCCACCCATTCTCTCCCCTTCCCCATGGACTGACCTACTGGGATGGGGCATGTGCATTCATGCACATGGGCACTCAGGCCCCCCACCCCAGCCTCAGATCATGTCCAAGAGGCTCCAAGATCTACCGGTGGATCAAGATCCACTGGTTGGTGACCACTGCTATAGAGTAATTCCTCTCCACTAACATAAACCAAATAAAATTCATGCCATAAGAGATGCCTAGGTGAAGGATTAGACTGCAGCATTGTGAGTTTACAGCCAGTAAAGGTAGAAGTTGGCAAGGAATACTGATTTAAGGGTGGGAGGGTGTCTACACATGCTTTTATGCATGCCTAAACTTAATGCACATTAACTTAACGCATATTAAGGTGATTTAGGCATGCATCTACACATGCACCTGCTAAGGTGCATTAGCTCAGGTATATAGACTGACTTGGGATTATAGTTAGTACCAAATCAATGGAGATACACTATATTAATGTGCATTAGTGCGTCTACATGCTTGCTAATGCGACTTAGCTATTCGTGCATAAATTTGATACCTGCTTTATGCAGGTATGGAATTTAGGCTTGAATAGCATAAAATCACCATTTTTAAGGTGCATTAAGGGTGTGCACATGTAGGCATGCACCCTTAATGGTTCTTACATTGGGCTAATGTACATTAAATGTGCACATGTAGACATGCCTGGGATGTAGCAGGTCTGAGAGATAAAAACTGATGTGGCCAAATGGGTATTGTGGAAATCCTTGTTGTTTCCTGCTTCATGAAGGACTTCTAGTAGAAATGGTGAGATAATAACTACTAGGTGATTGGACCATGGAGTTAAGAAAGCATTTATCCCGGACTCATATCTCCCCCAAAGCAAATTTTGCAACATTTTCTGTCCTCCTTGGCAGAAGCAGATATAGTCTGTTTCTGAAACAGTCAGGATCATGTCCTTTAGAGACTACACTTAAGCTCATTGTTCTCCTGCCTAGGTGGTCTTCCAAATTATTGTGCCCTCCCAACAGATATACTAGCATGAGGTTGATAGGATACTGAATATGCCATTTTCCCAGCTACAAGGATCTTTAAAGCAGGTTCTTTTTTAACTAACCCTTCTCTATCTGTTTTATATAATGCATTGCTGTAGTATTCTTGTAGAAGGAGTACTGCACCTTCAGTAAAGGTAGAAATGATCTATATGCCAGTAATATTGCTGAGAGCTTCAATATACTATATTTTCTCACATACAACACCCCCCCAAATAAAACACGCACCTTACTTTTGGAAGGTAGACCATAAAGTAAAAAAAAAAAGTTTATTCCAGATTCATGGCCAATGTGTGATACAGAGCAAGTCTTCCTAGGAACACACAATGTCCAAAAAGTGAGGACCCAGGAAGTTCCAGGTGCTAGCTACCTTGCCCAGGCTGTCTCCTGGGATGTCACATTTTCTGGACTCTCTCAGAAGATTTAGTCCATATCGCAGAAGGTCAGGCCTCAGACTCTTGCACATGTAGCAGCAAAACTCTTAGTTTTTCACTATAAGTAGCTCTTTATACAAAGTTCCTCTAAATAAAATGTTGTTTCCACATCAAAAACCTCATCAGCAACTACCGGGAGCTCACTTGCTGCTTCAGGTACAAGCTATAGTCTTCAGTCAATAACAATGGCTTTGAGAGGATTAACAAGACTCCACCATCTTGGCAGCTGAATGGCATGCATGATGCTGTCTCCAGGCTTTCTTATTCTCTGGCAAAGAAAACAGCTTCCTCACTTAAAACACACACTACAATTTTTTTTTTTTTTGGGGGGGGGGGGGTGGAACACTAATTTTGAATAAAAATATGCATTTGTATGTGAGAAAATCCTGTATTTGCATGTGCTCAGAAGTCTGACAGAGACCATAGAAAACATATATTATAGACCAGATAAGCCTCCTAGCCATTTTTGAGATACTTTATCTGAATTGTTGTAGCTAATGAGCTGCAATGGACAGTCTCTGAATACATTCCTTGTACCTGGCCACCAAGATTTGAATAGGAAATTATGTTCCGTCTTGTAGGCTGATAAATTAATCCGAGCCAAACTCTAAAGGGTCTGAGACAAAACCTTACAAATTGTTTTGCAAAGGTCTGTGAGCCCATGTGTTCAAGAAACTTGAGAAATACCCTTCCAAATGCCAAAGAACAAATCTGAAGCTCTATTATGATAATCTGAATGCCATGAAATCTTCCCTGTGAAAGGCTGTTCCTATGAATTTTGTAGGCTGCATCAGGACGTGAATTGATTTTCTGTTTGACATGCATCCCCATGTGGAACAGATGAAAAACTAACTACACACCTTCTGAGGCTTGACTTTCCTCAAATCAGTCAATCATCAAGTCTGGGTAAACATGAAAAGATTTGCCTCTTTAGGTGTGCTGATACAATTGAGATATATCCTGTAACATCCCTTTAATGCAGTAAAGAGGCCAGGAGGAGGGCTTCTAAATTAATACTACTATTCTGACACCACAAAACAGCGATGTCTTCTGTGCTCTAGATGGAGGGATGTTAAAGTGGGTCTCTTGCAGGTCAAGGATTATAAACTAATCTATGGGAGCCAGGAAAGTTATGACATAAGCAAGAGTTGCAATGAAGGATGCCTGTCATCCAAAATCTAGACTACAACACCAAACTCTGTTTGAATTTTGAATGAGGAAGTATGAGGCAGTAGACTTCTTTTCCTCAGGTCCAGAAGGTACTGATTCTGGTTCCCAACCAAAGGAGGGAATCTACTTCTTGCAGCATAAGAGAGGTCCCTGAAAAGATGGAGACTGAGAGAAGTAAGGAGAAAGAATAGACTGGCACTGGATAGCATATTTTTCCTGGGTGACCTACAGAAGATCCACTGTGTTCCTAATGCAAGCCATGAAAAACATAACTGGGTAGCAAAATGTGCTATAAAGATTCTTATAGATCATTCCAAAATCCTCAAATACAAAATGGCTCAAACTAGGCTAACATGTTACATCTGAAGCAGCAGCAGCAAACTGCTCCTTTTGCTAGCATGGTCTTAAAAATGCATACTTTTTAAATAGTAAACAAAGGATGGAGTTTTTCATTTCATAATCAAAGGTTTATATTGTTTCCTTCTAACAGATGGGAACCATAATCCTAAAGACTGGCAGGACAACCTCAAATCCTTCACTGTGTTGAATGCCTAGAGCTAACTATTTTTAATTGTTGCCTGACCTCCTTTGTTAAACCAGGCACAACTAATCCAGAGTCCCCTTTTGTGGTAACCACATAGGTTCATTCCTGTATTGCTGACATTCAAAAAAAAACAACCTAGCACATTAACAGTATATTATCCCATGCTTTCAGCTAGCTGAAGAACACAATTTACTTCCAAAATCATTTAATACTTGTTTTACTAAAGATACTCAGCTTGTTGCATTTTGCTTAGTATTGGAATAGCTGTTGCTGGTTGGAAAGGTCAGAGGTGTCTTTATAATATGGTTGCCTGAAATCACAAGGGACTGGACTCAGAGATCCAAGTGGTTCCTCCCTCTGCTGTGTTCCTTATAATTGGGATCCTATCATCCCAAAAGAAGACACGGTCATCTTCTTGGAGACTTGAATGTGAGAGTTGGCCAGGACTAACTCACGGAGGAGCAACATTGGGAAGGGAGGAGTGGGCAAGACCAATTTCAATGGCATCCTTTTACGCAGTAAATGTCCAGAGCATGACCTTTTCATTAATAACATTATCTTCAAAAAATGTAACAGGTACTAAACAACACAGCAACACCCCTGCTTGAAACAATGGCACCTCCTTGACTATGTGTTGAAAGAACATGTTATCTAAAAAACTTCCATATCATGCATGTCATCAGAGGAAATGAAATGATGACTGCTGCACCAATCATCATTTAGTGAAAACAATCATGTCCCTCAGGGTTGCATTGAAATATTGAAAGCAACCCAAATCAGTCCAAAGACAGACCCCTAGACACCGTGAAGCCCTCCAAATACATCTCAGTAAGAAACTTACCAATCTTAGGATTGAAAATGATAACATTTGTGTTGAGGAAGATTAGCAAGCTCTAAGAGAGACCATCCATGAGGCTTACTCAGAATCAATTGGCTTTATCACCTGATGCTATCAGGACTGGTTTGATGAAAACAACTCTGAGATCAAAGCCCTTGTTGATCTAAAGTGAAAAGCTTTCTGTGACTGGCACAACCATCCTACATCTAGTGAGAAGCAGGGAACTTTTCGACAGCTTAAAGCTGAAGCCCAGAGGAAGATTCAAGAAATCAAAAACAAATGATGGGAAGAGAAGGCAAAAGAAATCCAACAATTTGTTGACGATTATCACATGCGGACCTTCTTCAGTGCAATCAAGGCTGTGTATTGACCAAACTTGTGGACTCACCCTGATTAGATCTGAAGATGGTAGTACACTCCTCAAAGACAAAGAGCCCATCACAAACCACTGGAAGGAGCACTAGCAAAAGCTTCTGAACTGGCAGTGACTGATGAAACCATCAAATCCATCCTGCAGCATCCAGTAAGGGAAGTACTTGCCAGTCCAGCAACCTCCGAATAAGTCCACCAGGTGATAAAACATGAAAAACAACAAAGCATCTGGCCCTGATGGCATACCAGCTGAGGTCTTCAAAGTTGGTGGGGAAACTATGACCAAGAAGCTACATATACTGTTTCTTAAAATCTGGAACACTGAGGAAATTCCTGATGACCTAGGAATGCCAAGACTGTCACCATTTTTAAAAAGGGAGATAAGGCTGACTGTGGAAATTATCGAGTTATCACTATTCTCTTCATCACTGAGAAGCTCCTTGCTTGAATTCTGCTCTACCAACTGCTCCCTCTTGCTAAAGAAATCCTTCCCAAGTCTCATTGTGGCTTCACACATGATTTTTGCAGCCCAGCAGATCCAGAAAAAATGCTGAGAACAACACCAGGAATTGTATATGGCCTTTATCAACTTGAACAAAGCCATCAATTCTGTTTACCACGAGACTCTTATCTAAGTTTGGCTGCCCAGGGAAATTTCTTGCCATCCTAAGACTCCTTCATGACCAGATGACTGCCTCCATCATATGCAGTGGCTGTATTATGGAGCCCTTTGATATTTGAACTGGCATCAAGCAGGGCTGTGTGATCACACCAATTCTGTTTTCCATCTCTCTTATGGTCATTAAGATGCTTATCTGTGATCATCTGCCACATGGCAGTGGCATCGAGTACAGGATGGATGGTAACTTTTTCAATCTTTCCCACCTCCATGCCAAAGTTAAATTGGCCTTGATTGTGGAACTTCAGTATGCTGATGATTGTGCTGTTGTTACACATACTGCAGAGGACCTACAAACCACCTTTTATTGCTTCTCTCAAGCATACCAGTGTCTGGGACTGACCCTTAACATCAGAAAAAACCAAAACCTGCTCTGAGCCAATTAAACTGTGTCCAGTTTTGGGCTCCACAATTCAAAAACGATGTGGAGAAGCTTGAGAGAGTCCAGAGAAGAGCCACGCGCATGATCAGAGGTCAGGGAAGCAGACCCTACGATGACAGGCTGAGAGCCCTGGGGCTCTTTAGCCTGAAAAAGCGCAGGCTCAGGGGTGATCTGATGGCTACCTACAAGTTTATCAGGGGTGACCACCAGCATCTGGGGGAACGTTTGTTCACCAGAGCGCCCCAAGGGATGACGAGGTCGAATGGTCACAAACTACTTCAAGATCGTTTCAGGCTGGACATAAGGAAGAACTTCTTTACTGTCCGAGCCCCCAAGGTCTGGAACAGCCTGCCACCGGAGGTGGTTCAAGCGCCTTCATTGAACACCTTCAAGATGAAACTGGATGCTTATCTTGCTGGGATCCTATGACCCCAGCTGACTTCCTGCCCTTTGGGCGGGGGGCTGGACTCGATGATCTTCCGAGGTCCCTTCCAGCCCTGATGTCTATGAAATATCTATGAAATGAAATATCCTGTTCTGAGCCAATTAGCTCCCTCGGCAAAGATCCTCATCGCCAGACAGGAGCTGGACTATGTTGAACACTACATGCCTCATCATCCATCTCTCCAGTATATGATCTGATGTGCCATCTCTGCCTTTGGAAAACTGTATCATCATGTGTTCAACAATTGCAACATCAGGACTCAAACAAAGCTTCTATTATATAAGGCTGTGGTAACCACAACTCTTCTCTATAGCTGTGAAACTTGAGTTACCTACAGGGACCACCTGAAAAGTCTGGAACACCTTCACCAGTGCTACCTCCAGAAGATCCTTGGCATAAAGTGGGAGGTTTGTTGCACAAATACCAGTGTCCTCACTGATATTAACACCACTAGTATGGAAGCACTGATTATTCAACATCAGCTGCAGTGGACAGGGCATTGTGTGCAAATGCCTGATGTACATTTATCAAAACAACTGCTATACTCCCAACTCACCCACGGACAAAGGACATGTGGGGGCCAAAGGAAATGCTTCACAGATAACCTCAAGGTGAACATTAAGAAGTGTGGCATTGATATCACAAACTGCGAAAAACTAGTCTGGGACAGGACTACATGGTGATACCTTGAGAGGGAAGGTACATCTTTCTTTGAGGAAAACTGTCTCATCCTGGAGGCAGAAAAATGGCAGACAGGGAAGGAAAGGAAACAAGATTAAGAAATCACAGTCTAACCCTCCCTTTAACCACCACTTGTAGCATCTGCCTGACAGTATGCACCTCTAGGATTATCCTTCTTAGCTATCAACGACTCATCTACAACCCTTTATTTTGACCCATGAGTTATTGCTGCTGCCACTGATATCTGGGATTTTTCATTTTTGGGACAGACCCTGATGGACCAGACTACCTTAATTACTCACTAGCAGCTATTATTGTTAAAAAAACATTGATGGGATAAGTATTAAAAAACAAAAAACCTTGAATCACTTGGATGCAACCTGATAATTACAATCTACCAGGTTAGATATCCACTAACAAAGATCTCCTCTAGATTAGCCCATAGTGGCAGCTAGAAAATATGCTTCCTTTGCTAAGTATAGTTAACATCCTTAGCCCTTGAGGCTCTGCAGATTGGGAGGAAATGTGCCCAGGTATCCAGTGAGAGATGTTAAATGGCTCTAGCTACTGAAACTGCAGGAAATGGCAATGCAATCTTGCTTAGAAACTATAAGGATATGGAAAGTTGGATCAAGGTATGGGCATCCACAGTATCTGGAATATAATTTCTCTCATGAAAAGGATGTGGTCAACTTCTCTTCTGAGGAATTAAGCACCCTTGGAATCTCTTAGGCTCAAATCAGCCAGCTCTACCAGTCTAATCAGTTCGGGCATTTATACATGTGCTCCAGGAGTAGGGGGTGGGGAGGGGCATTTTAATTAAAGTGCCTGCAGTATCTTGTGTATCAGAGTCCCCACACTGAAAAATGGTGGTGGGGGAACTTTAACTAAAGCTCATTGAATGAGCATGCTGAAGTTCCACAATTGGGTCCAATTTAACTTTGGCATGGAGGTGGAAAAGATTGAAGGTGCTCCCTTCCTGTCTGCCGCCTTTTTTCAGCATGGGGATGCTAATTAAGTCTGGTCCAATGTGTTGTAATTACAGTGCACTGGAGCAGCCTCGCTGCTCATGTGTAGGCACCCTTAGATTTCTGTGATCTCAGGGAGGACTTCTAACACCATGAGATGAAGACAGAGGAATAAAAATATTAATCAGGCATTACTGAAGTTTCTCATATTTCCTTTGAGCTCCAAACGGGCAGAGAAAAATTTATATAGTCACCAAACTATTCACTAGAACTGAAGTAAGTCTGAAAACTCATTAACAGGAGTTAAACATGTAGAAATAGTAATTCTGGTTCTGGGATGATTCTGTGCTATACTGAAGTAGTGAAAGATGCCATTGTGGAATCTGAGGTTAGCAGAAAAATTAGTATTGTGGGAACCAAGGGAACTGCTGGTACTGGGTGAGTCAGTACAGCAGTGGTGGTTGGTGCTGTCACAACCCAAAGTTGTGGTTTTTTGTTTTTGTGTGCTTCGGCACCGCTAAATTATGTTCCCGCCAAATTGCAGCTTTTTTGCACGGTAGAGTTTTCTGCTGCAATAGGAGTCCCCGTGTGCAAAAGGGTATTTCCCGCCATTTGTAGCCTTCTTTGCATGGTGCATTTCTTTTGCATCATAGTGATGCACGGTGCAAAGGAGTTCCCGCCATTTGTATTTAGATTCGTGCCACATTATTGGCCGGTTCTAAATGTAGGCATACGTGGCAGCTAGCTATTGGCTTGCTAGCCGTACAAAAGGCTTGGGTAGTTTCCGCCCAAGTCGGAGAGAGAGGAAACCTGGAGAGATACAGAACTCGCCAGGAGGAGGAGACTTCGCGCTGTGTGAAGATCTCCAAGCGATGTGGACCCTTGTGGACCCAACGCACCTTTCTTAAGCAGGCAACGGAGGTCCGTTTAGCTTCTAGCCTCTCCCCGTCACTGAGCACAATCCTAGATGTATCCCTATCCTATATACCCAATTTTTGAACCCACGGAGTCTTAACAGCTCCGGGGGACCTGGGAACCGAACAGAACCCATGGAGATTCAGCCACTCCATGAGGAAAGAATTGTCTAACACGCGGAGCCTAAACCACTCCAGGGTCAGAGAACCGAGTTTGTCAGAATCCTGCAACGAGGATTCAAGCGGAGCTGCGCCTGGAAAGCTGTCCAGCCTACACCGCGACCACCTTGGGTGTAAGTAAATAATCTTTTCAATCAACCATTACGCCTCCGTAACTGATTCTAGCTCGCGCGTATCTTACCGCCCCGCGGTTTTCTTCGGCCCCGCGTGCCCGGGCTGCTGGCCACTGTCCGCGTGCCCGGCTCGCACATGGCGAGGATGGGATCGGGAGCCGGCCCGCACAGGTGCCATCAAAAATCTCTCTGTGATTGGTTTCAAATTCAGAGCAAGATGTTGATGGTACCAGGTGCTGCACAGTTGTGGCTGACTTGGATGGGTACACAGCTGTTAAAGAAGCAGCAGCTAAATTCAGTACCAGCTCACTAACATCAGGTTCAGAGGAGCTTCCAGAATGACACATTCCTGGCTTTCTTTCATTTGGCACTAGGAATGAACTTCTCCATCAGGAACAGCTGTAGCCACACCTCACTGGCTCTTTAGGTATGCTTGTAAAGATTTACAAATTGCACATTTTGCAGAGATAAGGCCCTCTATACAAAAAAGATACATAATGCATCCATCATTAAGAGGACCATTGCATTGAGCAATGTACCGGTTTTAACACCTGGAGAGTTTGATTCAGTATAGGAGTCAGTGGGTGACTGTAAAAGATCTTATAATCTTAGTGAATTTATTTGTGAAATGAAAGAAATTATACTTGCAACCCACATGACACAAAGAACAGGAGGCCTTGCTCAGTATTCTATGAAGTGTATAGAAATATGAAGTGATGAGTACAGGAATAAGTTTAGAAATTGGTGCGCCTTCCTCTCGTCTACACAAATGTATTAACTTAGTTTACATAATATATTTCAATAATATATATGAATATACAGAGTATAGTATTATTCCATACAAATTTAATTAAGACAACATTAAGTTTGCAAAATTAAACACTCAAGACTAAGGGAAATAAAAAGTTAAGTTTGTGAAACCTTGATTTTGGTCCCCCTACAAAATATTACACACAATTCATTTAAATTACACAGAAAATATTAAAAGTTATCATATAATAATACAAAATGTCATGACATTTTTCCTAAAACCATCAACTCATTTTCTCACAACTGTATTGGAAGATAATAATGACAAAATTAATGTATCTCTAGTATCTTGACACACACACACATATATGTATTACACATACATACACACACACAAACACACATGCCCTCGTCTCTCCAAGGCATGTATTTTAATAATGTTCTCATCACCAACACACTAAACATTTAATGGGAAATTGTTGTTTTCCTTTTGAGACAAATACATCTCTGAAGAGTAATTTATTATTGTACTATCACATAAGTTGATTCTCTGGAAAATATCCAGAAGAAAATTCTGTTAAACAACATGCATGTTGGTTTATGATATCTTATGAACTACTGTTGTTCTCAAAGGAGCATTAGAGAGTTAGGCACTCAGTTCCCACTGAAATACTGTAGGAGTTGGGAAACTAACTCCCATACGCTTGTTCAAGCCTACCTAATTAGTATTTTCATAAGATCTGGCCTCCATGTCTCTTCATAATGGCCAGATCCTTCACCATTTAGGAATGAAAAAAAGTTGCAGAGCTATCAATCACAAACTGGGATCACCATAGATTCATAGATGTTAGGGTCGGAAGGGACCTCAATAGATCATCAAGTCCGACCCCCTGCATAGGCAGAAAAGAGTGCTGGGTCTAGATGACCCCAGCTAGATGCTTATCTAACTTCCTCTTGAAGACCCCCAGGGTAGGGGAGAGCACAACCTCCCTTGGGACCCCATTCCAGACCTTGGCCACTCGAACTGTGAAGAAGTTCCTCCTAATGTCCAATCTAAATCTGCTCTCTGCTAGCTTGTGGCCATTATTTCTTGTAACCCCCGGGGGCGCCTTGGTGAATAAAACCTCACCAATTCCCTTCTGTGCCCCCATGATGAACTTATAGGCAGCCACAAGGTCGCCTCTCAACCTTCTCTTGCGGAGGCTGAAAAGGCCCACGTTCTCTAGTCTCTCCTCGTAGGGCTTGGCCTGCAAGCCCTTAACCATATGAGTGGCCCTTCTCTGGACCCTCTCCAGGTTATCTGCATCCCTCTTGAAGTGCGGTGCCCAGAATTGCACGCAGTACTCCAACTGCAGTCTGACCAGTGCCTGACAGAGGGGAAGTATCACCTCCTTGGATCTATTCGTCATGCATCTGCTGATGCATGATAAAGTGCCATTAGCTTTTCTGATGGCTTCGTCACACTGCCGACTCATGTTCATCTTGGAGTCCACTAGGACTCCAAGATCCCTTTCCACTTCCGTGCCACCCAGCAGGTCATTCCCTAGGCTGTAGGTGTGCTGGAAATTTTTCCTCCCTAGGTGCAGCACTTTGCATTTCTCCTTGTTGAACTGCATTCTGTTGTTTTCTGCCCACTTGTCCAACCTATCCAGGTCTGTTTGCAGCTGTTCCCTGCCCTCCGGCTTGTCCACTTCTCCCCACAGTTTTGTGTCATCCGCAAACTTGGACAGAGTACACTTCACTCCCTCGTCTAAGTTGCTGATGAAGTCGCCATGTCATATACTTCCTCCTCGTTCTATTATGTGAGAAGTTATTACTAGTTCTAAATGCAAAGAATTTCTCAAGTTTATTCTTCCTATACAGCATTACTTTATAAGAAAAAAAATCTTTGCAGATAGTAGATCTTTTAGCTCCAAACCTATGTTTAAATATATCATTACCACTATCTCACAGAGAGATCTAAATAGAAAGTAAAAGCACAAATGAAAGAAAAAAACAGAATATATGGTGTGGGTGTCCAATATAATCTGCCGCGCACAGTATTATTTTTATGAATTCTTTCCCTTGAATGTTTAAAGGAATTCCCACTATAACCTTTATTCCATTAAACAGAGTAAGTATTATGGCACAGAACAGGTGGTACATTAAGGCCTTTGATCATACTATAAACCACATCTCTGTTGCATAAGAGACTATTGGAAATGTAATGAAAACATAATGAAGGCAAAGATCTCACTTACCAAATGGCAGTCTGCAGCACAGATAATTGGACTATAGCATAAAATGTTACAACTCAGGCGGTGAGAGAGAGAGAAAATGCAGGAGACCTTTTTTTTAACTTTTAAAATCTCTATTATAAACATTTTTAAAAAACAAAAAGGTGAAAGCGCAAAAATCTGTAGCCCTCCCAGGAGCCAAGGATGAAACAATTGTCAGCAACAAAAAACACTCATCACCAGAGACTGAAATCTCCCCTCCCCACCTTACCCTCCATGGATTTGCTTATTTAGAACTAGCTGTCTATTAGGGCTGTGCAAAATGTTGTTGGGTGTTTTCTTTCAAAGATGTTTTGATGCGTTTTGAGCTCAATACAGCAAAACTGAAATAAACAAAAGTCTTTGAAACAGCAAACTACACCCAGCACCAGGCAAGATTGCTGCTGACAGCAGCCTGGGCCTCTTCTCATCCAGTGCAGATCTGGGGGCTCACACCCCTTGGAGAAGTCTAGCATAGCCCGGCAGCCCTCATGGGGGTACGAGCCCCCGGATCTGTGCCCTGGACAAGAGGAGCCTCAGGCTGCCACTGCCATCTGGGATAGGCTGCAGCAGCAATCTTGTTCAGTGCTAGGCACAGCCCCCTCCCAGCACCAGTCCCTGGTGGCAGAGGCAGCTTAAGCCTCCTCTCATCCGGGGTGCAGATCCAGGGGCTCACACCCCTGGGAGGGCTGCCAGGCTGTGCCGGACTCCTCCCAGGGCTGCGAGTTCCTGGATCTGCATCAGATGAGAGGAGACTCAAGCTACAGTAGCAGCAATCTTGTCCAGTACTGGGCACAGCCCGCACCCAGCACCGGTCTCTGGTGGCTGAGGCAGCCTAAGCCTTCTCTCATCCAGGGCACAGATCCAGGGGATCGCACCCCCAGGAGGGCTGCCAGGCTGTGCCAGATTCCTCCTGGGGGTGCAGGTCCCTAGATCTGTGCACCGGATGAAAGGACTCCCAGGTGGCAGCAGCAATCTTCTCCAGTCCTAGGTGCAGGCTGCACCCAGTGCCAGTTCCAGGCAGCAGCAGCAGCCTCCTCTCATCCAGTGTGCAAATCTGGGGGCTTATACCTCTGGGATGAGTCTGGCACAGCCCTGCAGCCCTCCCATGGGTGCAGGCCCCCAGATCTGTGCGCCAGATGAGAGGAGGCTGCCTCTGTCAACAAGTGTCAGGACTTTTGCTTTGAACAGTTTGAGGTGCAGTTTCCCAGAAACTTCTGCACCTATCTCCTTGAAACTTGGCAGGCTTCATGCCCTCAAAATGGGCTACCATCTCTGCAATTTTCATCCAAATCAGACTAGAAATTACATAGTTTTATGCATTTTCATGATTTCCCATTATAGCCTATGGGCAAAACATTGAAACTTGTTAAAACAGCAAAATAGTTTCGATGAAACAAAATGGGACAGTGCTTCAAAATTAAATGAAATAATGAAATGAAACACCATCCCTTTGAAATGGCAAAATGGACGTCAAAATTAAACAATGGTGTTTTGCACAGACCTACTGTCCATCTTCTACCTTGAAGAATGCAACCTCAGTGGCCCAGCATGATGCATGCTGGTCCACATTCTACTGCCCTCCAGTTCACCTTTCTATGTCAGAGCCAGCCTCTGCAAAGCAATTTCTGCAGCTTTTTAAGGTCACCATTTTGGCCTAGCCCAGCAGTAAACTGGCTGGACAGAGTGTGCTCTCTTCGTCCGTTCAGTACAGGATAGAAAAGAGAGAGAAAGAGAGACTGAGAAATAACCAGGCTGGTAAGAAAGTTATAAGAAATCCGCTTCATTCCCTGCCAGAAAATTGTTAAAGGTATGCCCTGATACTGCTGTTTAAACTTTTAAAATCAAAAGTTTCATTTTGTGTATTTTACATGAAATGCTATTAGCACTGTTATAAAGAATGTGATTAATTTAACCTTTCTAGACCTGCTATTTATGCTCTTATGATATGCCATCATTACATATCATCTAATGTGCCATCCTCACATACTGGGATGGCCAAACCAGTTAAGAGCAAAGCTAAACTTTTTCAAACCTCAAAGATTACTTCCCTCTCTCTACACATTATATTTCATGTTCTTACAGTTTTGTACAACCCAAGGGGTGGACTACCAAAACAGAAACCAGTTTTGCGACACTTCTGGGACAAGGTGGAGGACAGAATAACAGAAAGGTCACTGTTTATTCTTGAGGGATTTTCAGACCTGAATTGTTGAGTCCTGAAAGTGTTACATAGATTTAAATTATTACAAAGGATTCTGGTCTCTGACCTGTTGAGATCTTTCTACCACTAGTATCAGTTCAAAAATACATGAATGACTTAGTAGACATTAGAGCTGTTTGATAGGGCTGTGTGAAGCTTTGGTAGCCAATTCGATTCGGAGGAAATTTGGCCCAATTTGGGGACTGGATCTCTGAATCTGAATCAAATCAGGAGACCAAGTTAAAGCTCCAAATTGATTTGAAGCATCTGAATTTATTCAGAAAAGCTTCGGAAAAGCTTTGGCTGCTTCAGAGATTGGCCCATAGAATAAACGGGTAGCAGACACAGCTGCCTCCAGCTGGTAAGTCTGTTGGGGTTGGGGGAAGGGAGAGGGGGTGGGTGTAGGGGAGGGAGGGATTGGGACTGGGACAGGTTGGGAATAGCTCCCATTCCCAGCACTGCCGTGCCCACATTCCACACCGTCAGCACTGACTGGTAAGCGGCAGCAGGACAGAGTCCCCGCCCCCAGTGCTGATGCAGGTGTGGCAGCACTGGGAGCAGGGGCTATGCCCTGCTGCTGCCCAAAGCAAGCCATGCCTCCATTG
>NW_005842544.1:782102-787949 GCF_000455745.1 Alligator sinensis
CAGCTATGGAGGTTTGTCCCATGTCCCTCCCTTGCCCTGGGAGAAGTAGGCACAGAGGAGGAACCACAGGAGAACCTGCAGCTGCCTGGCTGTGCCTGCCTCTCCCCAGCCCATCCAAATCATTGAATCTCTCCAAATCAGGGCTGAATCTTCTGAAGCAAATTCATCCGAAGCCCTAGGTCCCCCTCTTTTTACTGTAATGCACAGCCACGAGGCCTAGGCAGGGAGTGTGAAAGGGCTGCAGGCAGCTCATTTGGGGGCAAGGGGTGGGGAGCTGGCTCCCTGCCTCTGCATGCACTCCCAGGGGGCAGCACGGGGGGGGGGGTACATGTCCCCCAGGTTTGTGCATGGGGTGGGGGGGCAGGTTACCCACTGCAGGCTTGGGGCTCCCTATCCTGCTGCCCTCCCCAATGGCCTCCACAGCCCAGTGGGCAGGACCTGGCGTGGCAGGACAGAGCAGGGTAGGGAAGCTCAATGCCACTGCTGTGAGCCCTGGATCTCCATGGCAAGGTGCTCCCTTCCTGTCTGGCAGCAGTAGGGGTGGCAGCATGGAGTTGTGCTCTTTACTGCTGCCAGGCGGGCGGGAGCATCTCACCATGGTGGTGTGGAGCTCCCAGTGGCAGCACTAGGCTTCCCCACTCAGTTCTGCTCTGCCCTGCCCATGTCACATCCCACCCACTGGACCATGGAGGTCCTGGGAAACAGGCAGCAGGGTCGGGATCCCACAACCCTCACCATGGGCTCTACTCTGGGTGCTGCCCATAGGGGAGGAAGAGCCAAACCCTGGTCTCTGCTCTGCCACAGCAGCCATCACCTCCCGTATCTGGCAGCTGGGGTTCAGGCACTGCTGTAGGGGCAGGAGGCTGTGGACCCAGGTCCCTGGCCCCTAGCCCTGGCAGCTGGGGGCCCTCTTTGACAGGTCTGGGGAGTGGGGAGGATGTGGTTGGACAGTGAAGAGAACCAGCAGAAGTGGGGGGGTTGTTGGTGGGCAGTGAAGGGCAGCAGCAGAGCTGGGGGGCTGTGGCTTGGGAGTGAAAGGCAATTGCATGGGCAGCCCACCAGCATATCAGGGCTGCTCAGTGCCACAAAGCAGCTGGGGGGGACAGACACAGCTAGACCTGCATCCTACTGAGGGAAGGGAGAATGGGAAGCTCTGATTTTCCATGTAAAAAAACCCAAAATCAAATGACAAATTGTGTAGGTATTTATAATATATTTTATTATAGTGGTTGAGACACAGGTAGGCTTCCAAATTGCTTTAAAATTGTAAATATATCAATAAAACATTGTGTTTAACTGATATCTATCTATCTATCTATCTATCTATAGTGGCATCTCATTTTAATCATGGAAAAATGTGGATTGGGGAGGTTTTAATGAAAGAATTTTGGATTTTTAAACAAAGAAAACCAGGATCCCTACCAATAAGCAACTGAACAAACATTCACTTTTGATTCCAGAAATGCAGCCACATTCCTGCAGTGACCTAGGTCAGAAGTTGTGGGGTGCTAGAGCATGCTTCCCTGCTTAGCTGGAGCAGACTACTTGAGCCAAGTCTGGTCCACACACTCTGTGAGGAGGGGGGAGAGGTGCAAGGCATCCTGGGATGCTGTGGGACTGTTATGTTATCTTGAATCTGACAGGGATCTGGGAGAGAAGTTCAATAAACTGATTTAATCTAAACCAGTTAAATCTGATACTACATCCATCCAAGTTGATCTTAAACCTGCTTTGGCCATTTTGAAAGTGGTTTATGTGCACTGAATTTCTGTTGTGTTACAGATTTGAACTGGTTTCTGATCAATTATACTGGTTTATGTGTAATTTCTATCCCTAGTCCCAGTCAGCCTTTCTACATAGGCATCTGTCTGGAACAGCATCCATGATGCACTACAGTTCACTATCTTTATATTTCTTCCAAATCTTTGGCATACAACCAAAAGGGATTCAGTTTTCCAGGAAGCTGTGAAAATGCTACCTTCCTCCCCACCATTTTTAGAATTTTTCTGGAAAGCTGTGATCTTCATGTAACAATATTATTATCTCACTTTTTGGAAGATGGACTTTAACATAGATCCTCTGTTGTGGTTTTATGGAACATTATCGGTTATGAGAACAGAAGAAATGACTGATTCTGTTTTTCTGGCTATTTGAAAAATAGGTTTTATTGGGTCTGGTTCTGACCACTTTGCTAAGTACATCAGAATTTTTGAGGTTTTTTTGTAGAAAATTTTAGTGGTGATAGAGGGGTTGGCTGCCATCCCTATAATGCCAGCTCTTACATGCTTGCCCATCCAACATCCTGACAACTTAGTTTTCCTCATGTACCATGTCTTTGATTAAGGGGTAGGACAGTTATTAAGGGGTAGGAGCTCAATTCAGTTGAACAGCAACTTTAAGTGCCTCTCTCACTCTTAGCATCATTGGGCTATCTCTGCTTAGGCCTATGTGGCATTTGGTCTGAGACAGCCCTGCTCAATCCACCTACCAATTTTATGGGCTTATGAACCTGTTTGTATACCCCAGGTATATCCTGCACCCTAGTTTATAAACTCAAGCCAGAAAGAGTGGGGGGAAGGGTGGGACGGCGAGGCGAGGCATAGCTTCTGGAGCTCTCTGTCCTTAAAAACTCAGCTCCTTCTTGCAATTTAAATGATAGGGCTAGCAGTTTCCCATTACAAAACATCCTCAAGCTGGCTTAAAACATGTTGGTTAGGTCACTGGTAGCACTATGGCTGTGGCACCATGCAGCTCAAACTGGGTTTCAAAGCCTGTCTGAGAAGCTGTGACAGCTTCAGCTATTGCAACTAAACATAGTGACAGTGGCTGTGTACACACACTCAACATCAACCAGAACAACTCTTCCAGGTTTGTTTTCCTGAGAGAGAAACTGACCTGTACAGAAGTTCAGACAGAGAAGCAAAGAACAAACAGTGCTGACACTGGGCTGCCAGGGGTCCCAGAACTTGCAGCCTGGAGAGCTTTTCAGACTTAAAAAAAAAAAAAAGAGAGAATGTATGCAAGAATTGTCAGGGTCTCCAGTTTTTTCCATCCTCCATGCTGGGTTGGAGACCAGCTTAGGCTGGGCAAGGTGCATTATGCTTGTATGCTTCCCTGCACCCAAGTGCCACAGTGTGATTCAGGCAGGAAATATTGGCAGGAGCAGAATATGCTCCCTAAGTGCTGGGCTTTTCCATCCCAAAGCACTCAGGGGATGTTTTCTGCTCCCAGTTTGGCTGGGACCAACATACACACTGCTTAACTCTATGCAGAGGGATGAAGAAGCAGCAAAGCCCACTGCCTGTACAGAAGTTCTGCCTCCTGAGAGAGAGAGATCCTTTGGGAAGCTGCTTCACTTAAGTTGTTCCCGAGTCATTTTTCTCCCAGAGTAGCCATTTGTACCCTGGGAGAAATATTACACTCTGTACACTCACGGTTTCTCCAGAGAGAAAAGGAACTCTCTCTGGAGATACTGAATGTCTGTCCAAACCCAATGGACAAGCTGCTGGGAGCTTACAAGTAATAGGAATGGAAGGTGAAAAACCAAACAAAGAAAGGCACACTTTTATCAGAAACAATGGTGAAAAATATCCTTGATCAGAAAGTATCCATCCAATGGAAACTTTCTATATTTCATCAAAAATTGAAAACCAGGAAAGGTAGTTGTTCAAGAAACATTGAATTTTTGTAGTAGAGAATTACAATGAAAAAAGGTTCTCAAATCTCTACTTTTACTGTAATTTTCTATAAGAAAAAAAATCTGATCATCTCTAGGTTTCACCCACAGTCCTCTAAACATGCATTCTGATTATGCCTCCCGTCAAGATCCAAATAGCCTCCAGACAATGAAAAACTATTCATTTGTAAAGGGAAACTCTTAGTTTTTGGGGGAAGGTGGGAGGAAAAAGGGAGTCCCAATTCCAAGTAAAAAGACATATATCAAGTAAAATGTTTTCCATTAAAATTTTCATTTTGTCGAAAGCTCAATGACCCACTGAGAAAGTAGATGGAAAAGTTGCAACCTGCCCTAATACAAAGCAATAGTCTTTATTTGTTCTTTAAGAAAACAAAGGACTCTCTGAAATAGTTGAAAATATGGATTCCAAAAGCAAAATTAACCCTGCTAGTATTCACTGATTATAATAGTTTCTGTTACTTTAGATAAAGATGAACTCAAGAGTTCTACCATAAATAAGCAAAATTTTCATACTGTATGTGTATTTTATATGATACATATTCTACATTAATTATATATCATGCATCATCTTCATATTATATAATATGAAAATTATCACTATTTTTTCATAATCATATATATATAACATACCCGCAAATCTGCTTGACTGAGCAGGGAGTTGATAACAGTCTTCAAATACTAAAGAACAATTATAGAGAGAACGGAGATGGTCTTTCCTATGTGGCTATAGAAGTAGAACTACATGTAATCCAAGCTGAAGCAGAGGAAATTTAGTTTGGAGATTGGAAGGAACTTTTTGACTGTGAACATGGTCAAGCATTAGAACAGGCTATACAGAGAAGTTGTGGACCTCCATCCCTGGAAATTTTCAAGAGCAAATTGGATAAAGACTTGACTGAGATGGCTTAGTCAAGGAATGATCCTGCCTTGAGCAGGAGGCTAGACTACATGACCTTGGGAGGTTTGTACCAGTCCTACTTTCTTTTGACCCTACACTCTTCTGTCCAAGGAACTGAAAAATATTGATGAATTACATGGTCTTGCAGTGCAAAGTGATAATCTTTTATGAGGCTGCTACATTTAAAAGCAACCTTTCTTTCCTCCCTTTTCTAATTTCTCTTTAAATGCTACCTGCCAAAGGAGGGTGGAATGATATCTGGGCAATGACAAAAGAACATTAAAGCTTTTATTATACCTATGAACCTATGACAAGAGCCACTGCAAAGAAGCAAATTTGGGTTATAATAGAGATACTAAGATAAAACTACAGTATAGTTATATTTGTATTTATAACTATAATAAAACTTGTCGTAACCACAGTAACAAAAATCTTATAGAGGTAAAACATGTTGGGCCATAATTTTATATTAGCATTTGTATAGTTACCATGGTTTTACTCCATGTGTAATCTAAATATCATTTTATGAGAGAGAGGGGGAGAAAAAGACTAAGGCACCATGAACAATACTTAAAAATGTGGATTTTAGCTGTCTTGCTAGATGAGCAATAATATTTTGTGACTTTAGGTACCAAATAAGGACTGTTCCTCAAATATTTTTGAGACTACCCATAGATGACCTGGGAAGCACATTTTTATTTAATATTTTCTGCCTAAAAATAAAACATGGCAACAACTGAGAGAAGGTTAAACCAGTAACTCCTAGCCATGCAGCAGGTGGAGCAAAAGCAGACAAGGAGAATCCTACCCCTGAGCTGTGCAGCCCAAACCTTTCCTGTTTCCTCTGGCACCCCTGTGTTCACAGTCAGCCCAGTCAATACAATTGGGATCAAGAAGGATCCCAAGGTCAGATTGGTATCCTGTGAGGGTTTCAGCCTTCCTCTGTAATGGGGAGGAAGGTATAGCCTTCTTCCCTGGATCTCTCAAGGGCATTTAACTGCATTTTCAGCATCAGGACACTGACTGCCATTGTTCTCCTGCTTTACCTGTGGCTGATTAGAGTGCTCTTGGTGTCCTTGGGCAGTATGTTCTGCAGTTGTGCAGCAGGGCTGATTGGGTAGTTTTAGAAATAAATTAGATCAGGACTTTTTTGGAGTGGTTTAGCTAAGCATGATCCTGCCTCCAGTAAGGACTGGACTAGATGACCTCTGGAGGTCTCTTCCAGCCTATTTTTCCATGGTTCTATAATTTT
>NW_005842544.1:787980-801953 GCF_000455745.1 Alligator sinensis
GGGAAAGAAAAACATTTTTCCTTAAAATGACTAGGCATGGTATGGAAAAATCCCAGTAGCATGTTAATCTCCACCACCACCACTCTTTATGGTCTCAGGGAACATTCTGAGGAACGGATTCTGTGGACCAGAATTGAAAAGCACTGTTTAGAAAACAGCCCTTTATTCTGACAGGATTCACAAAGGCTGTAAACTCCAGCTTTCTAAAATGAAGTCAGCTTTTTAAAAAAAACCCTGCCCCCATCTAAAACCAGTTGTTTAATGGAAAATTGAAGTTTTACCTAAATGACATTTTCTACAAGAAATGTCCTGCTTCTGATGAAAAATGAGTTTCCACAGAGTTGGAAAGAGAAAGGAAAAAAAGATCTTTTGAATTGCATCCCACTTTTCTTCTCTCTGCAACAACTTGAAATTTTCCTTGGAGGGGGAAAAAACTGATTAAAATAAAGACCTGATGCGGGAAAGGATGTTCATCTGACTTTCAAACAGCCCTAGCCTCAGTTTAAGTTATAGATGTACAACCAAGCATACTAGTAGCAATTTGACCCTTATCCAGCAGACACTCTACCCAGTTGCACCACAGTTGCTCTATATTCCTAAGACAGGAAAACACCTCCCTTTGACTACAATGCGTTTTTTATATATTTATAGTCATAGGAATAGATTAAAAATAAATTTGTATTATAAATCAAATTTTACATAGACTCAACATTCAAAACACAAACACTGGCAATAATCTTTCATAGAAGGCAAAATTTTCCAGTTCAATCGGCATTCACTTAACTCTACTCCCGACTGAAGTTAAAACATGCCCTGACGGCAGCAAGATTGGGCCCTATTACAGGCTTGGGTAACCCCCTCCAGAGACTGGGGCCTCAAATGCCCACACTAGCCTGTCCATGTTCCTTGACCTCCTCTGCCTTCTGTCACTCACCTGCCACAACTTGCTGTTAGATTTATATAAAAGGGGAGGCAACCTATGGAAGGCTTACTCCTTGGGGTCCGATACCTCTCTCCTCCCACCCTGTGGGTATATTCCCTCTTTAAGAGGGCCTTGGTCACCTTAGGGGCCAGAATCATGACCTCCAGTTGCCCCCATAGTCACGTCCATGCCTCACAAGTGTCAGTCAGTACTCTGGTGAGGAGACCCTCTGCACTTGGCCCTCAAGCCTCAAACCATTTGTTGGGGCTTCCGCCCCTTTCCTCTAGCTGGGCCCTCCAGTCTAGGTCCACTGTGCCAGACCTCAGCTTCTGGAGCACAGCCCCATCTTGCCCTCTCAGGCTTTCAGCCCTTGGTCCTAGCCTCCTGTGCTAGTCCCTGGGGTCCCGAACCCTGGCTTGGCAACTTGCATGCTACTCTACCCCTGGGGTCTGGGACCCTAACAAGGGAGCTCTACACTGGGTGCTTCTCAGGGGCCCCTGTGGCCTCCGTGCCATCCCTGTAGCCATAACCCACTCCTCTGGTTTCATATTTAAACATAACAGAAATATAGGCAAAGTACTTCCCACTAAAATCTGTCCTTACTATGGGTCAGTACCCTACCACAAGCTATACTTCCCTTTAGTTATCTTGGTCTTCCTCTTGTGGATAGCTTGGATGTCTATGGGCTTGTTTCCAACATCCAGCTTCCTTGGGAGCTCTTCTCCCTGAAGCAAACAGAGCAAGACAGCCCCTTCTGGCTCAGGTCCTGGGTTTATATGCCTCAAAGCCCTGCCCCTTCCTGTCATGTGGCTCCACAGGCCATACAACTTAAGGGCAAGCCTGTGTTCCTCTGTTGTAGTTACACACAACTAACTTAGCTTGCTGCACTCCTTTAAAACAACAGGAGCCCCTGGGTCCCTGATACAGGCCCCGAATGTTTTGGGAAAGACCGTGACCTGAGAATCATGGCCATGCAGGATTGTAAATATGGTAAGATTTAAACAGTTGTTTCCTATCAAAACTATAATAATTTAGTGTAATAATCAACTTTCAGATATGTTCTGAAACTTTAAAAAATATATTTACTGCTTCCCAAAGGTATTTCAGTGAAAAGGGATGCATTTTTGCTTCACGGCATATGTTGTGCTCCTATTTGAATCTAGATACTAATGACAGCACAATTATGTGTACTACAAGGGACTGTGATGTCATAAATGTCAGTTCTGGCTTTACTAGATGATCATGGAGAAAGCAAAGCTGAGCCAGTAGAAAAGCATGTATGCAAAACAGAAAATGTCAGAAATAATAGAATAGGAACACAAAACCACAGACACCTGTTACTGCCATATGAAAATATTTCTATAAAGCCACATAAAAAAAATCTTAAGAAGTTCAAGCTTCCAAAGTATAATGGGAGGAAGATGTTTCCTACTGTAACTGTATAAAAATGAAAAGGTCTTGCCACCCAGAGTACCAACATTAATATCAGAAGTCAATTAGTTCTGAGCAGCTGAACATAGGCCTCTAAGTTAAACAGTGTCATAATCTATTTTTTTGCTTCTGGGAACTCAAAAAAGAAATTTCAGCTCCCCATTTTATTTCTATTCAATCACAGGGGTAAAAAAAAAAGGCATAAAAGTGAAGAAATCCACTCAAAACCCCTCAAAACACTCCATGTACATCATAGCCTAGGCAAATGTTGATAACAGAAACAATAACAGATGACTGAGGAAATGTATGCATTGGAGAAACATCCCAGAGACCATGTCTGTCCCCTTTAGGCGCTAACTGGAAATCACCTTTAAGAGGGCTATCAAACAATTTAAAAAATGGATTGTGATTAGTTGTGTAATTAAAAAAATAAGCAAAACTAATCACAAGTTGAAACAAACTCAAAATTATGCACAGAAAATCTCAAATTATGCAAAATTATGCAAGTACTTTGTAAGGTTGTAGGTGAAGGGAATTTGTGAAGGTCTGGGGCCTGTGAGTATTTGTGTATGGTTTGGAGCCTGGGGAGGAGGGTTTCCACATGCCCTGGCAGGATGCAGTACTGTGGGTCAGGAGTGAGGGGCACTAGGGCTGGGAGAGCAAGGGGCAGATGCACAGACACACACACAAACATACATCACCCAAGAGGTAAGACTGGAGAACACAGGCTGTGGAGGTCGGGGAAGGGGCAATGGCACCAGATCAAGGCCCCCAAGGTGAGGGAGTAGGGCAAGGGTGAATAGGACCCCTGAGCTAGGGCGCATCATGTGATGGAGCCGTGGGTGGCTTGTCCAGGCGCGGAGGTGGTGCAGCTTCTGCCAATGCATGCACCCCGAGGGGAGGCATGGGGGGCATATGCCCCCTGGATTTGTGCACAGGCTGGAGATGAGCTGCGGGCTCGGGGCTCTGCTGCCATTGTCCCAGGAGCCATGTGATGCCATGCTGTGCCTCCCACCTCCAGGAGGGCAGGAAATGTACAGAATGGCCAGCATGTGGCTCCCAGGGCAAAAATAGCAGAATGCAAAGAGCCCCAGCCTGCAGCCCAAAGCCCACCTCTGCCACGCACACAAATCTGAGGGGCACATGCCCCCCATGCCTCCCTCAGGGATGCACACAGCAGCAGCAACCCCTCCCTGCCCCCCTGGACGAGCCTCCCATGACTCTATCCCATGACCTGCCCCAGCCCTCGGACCCATTCACCCGTCCCTGCGCCCCTGCCCCCACTCTTCCCCTCCCCCATTCCCCTTCTCCTCCACAGACGTACCAACTGGGTGGTGCACTACATGCCGCTGAGCTGCATTCCTGGCCACATGCAGGCTGTGCCTGCTCATCCGTGTGTGTGAGCACCCTTTCCCACCCTGCCGCAGCAGCCCAGAGCCATGTCCAGGCTGCCCTGAAGTCCTCTGCTCTGTCACCACTGCCCCACTGAGTGGCTCAGGGGCAGTGGTGATGGCAGCAGAGTGGAGCTGGGGCATGGGTTCCAAAACCATGTGCACAATTAATGCATTAAAAAAATTAATGTGAATACCGATTAATGCACTGATCGTGTGCATTCACCGCAATTAATTGACAACCCTAGCCTCTAATAATAGAAAGGCACTTTTTCAAATATATGAGACCAAGTTGCATCTAGCCCAGTGAGAGTAACTATGGCAGAAAACGCAAGAAGTTTTCCCTTTACATCCATTTCTACACAAGAGCCCCACATTGCTGGTAGGAAATGACATAACACCGGATCTACCCAGATCAAGGACAACAAGAAGTCTTTTTTTAAATACATAGGGGGAAAAAAGAAGGTACTGGGTAATGTGGGACCTCTGCAAGACACGCGAGGAAATCTGGTTGTCACACTAGACGACAAGGCTAACCTATTTAACGATTTCTTTGCCTCCATTTTCCTGAGCAGGTACCAGATCAGCCCATCCACCAGGCCCCCCTCAGGCCCCGGGGGAGGTGCACCCAGGCCTAGAGTCAGTGAGGATCTAGTCAGGGAACTTCTGGAGGGACTGGACGTATTTAAATCAGCTGGTCCAGATGACTTTCACCCCAGAGTGCTGAGGGAATTAGCAGAGGTCATTGCAGGACCCCTGGCATGGCTTTATGAGCATTCATGGTGCTCTGGTGTGGTGCCAGAGGACTGGAAAAGGACCAATGTGGTTCCCATTTTCACAAAATGGAGAAAGGAGGACCCAGGGAACTATAGGCCAGTTAGTCTTACCTCGATCCTGGGGAAGCTTTTTGAGAGAATTATCCTGGCGCATGTCCACGAGGGGCCAGCAGGGGAGGTTATGCTTAGGGGCAACCAACATGGGTTCATTAGAAGCAGGTCCTGTCAGACCAACCAGGTGGCTTTCTATGACCAGGTCACAAAATCCTTAGATGTAGGGGTAGCGGTGGACGTAGTCTTTCTGGACTTCAGGAAGGCCTTCGACACTGTCTCTCACCCCATTCTCATTAAAAACTAGGGGACTGTGGTGTCAACACATACACAGTCAAATGGGTCACTAACTGGCTGGAGGGCCACACCCAGAGTGGTGGTGGATGGGTCATTTTCGACCTGGAGGGATGTGGGCAGTGGGGTCCCCCAAGCCTCGGTCCTCGGACCCTCACCATTCAACATCTTCATCAGTGACTTGGACAAGGGGGTAAAAAGCACCCTATTCAAATTTGCTGATGACACTAAGATGTGGGGGGATGTGGGCATGCTAGAAGGGAGGAATACGCTGCAATTGGACCTAGACAGGTTACAAGGGTGGGCAGATGAGAACAGGATAGGTTTCAACACTGACAAGTGCAAGGTGCTACACCTGGGGAGGAAGAACCAGCAGTATATCTACAGGCTGGGGAACTCCCTTCTTGTCAGTGCAGAGGCAGAAAAGGGTCTTGGAGTCATTATTGATGCCAAAATGAACATGGGCCGACAGTGTGGGGATGCAGTCAGGAAGGCCAACCACACCTTCTCATGCATCCACAGGTGCATCTCAAGCAGGTCCAAGGAGGTGATCCTCCCCCTCTATGCGGCACTGGTCAGGCCGCAGTTGGAGTACTGCGTCCAGTTCTGGGCGCCGCACTTCAGGAAGGATGTGGATAGCACTGAGAGGGTTCAGAGGAGGGCCACCCACATGATCAGGGGGCAGCAGGGCAGGCCCTACGAGGAGAAGCTAAGGGACCTGAACCTGTTCAGCCTCCACAAGAGAAGGCAGAGGGGGGATCAAGTGGCCTATTACAAACTAGTCAGAGGGGACCAGCAGGTATTGGGGGAGTCCCTGTTCCCCCGGGCACTACCTGGAGTGACTAGAAATAACAGTCACAAGCTGGCAGAGGGTAAATTCAGACTAGACATCAGGAGGCGCTACTTCACAGTCAGGACGGCTAGGACCTGGAATCAACTTCCAAGCGAAGTGGTGCTGGCTCCTACCCTGGAGGTCTTTAAGAGGAGGTTAGACAAACATCTTGCTGGGGTTGTTTAACCCCAGTACTTTTTCCTGCCATGGCAGGGGGTCGGACTTGATGATCTGCTTCGGTCCCTTGCAACCCTACCAACTATGAAACTATGAAACACTGCCAGGCTACAACTGCTGCTAGTGAGGCCCAACAGGTAGGCCATGATGAGAAAGAGTGCAGAAACAAGTCCCTTTTCTCCAAACACTATCCAGTGGAGCTGAGTAGAGTGGGCACACCTCTTTTCTAAAGGAGGCAGAACTTTCACGGAAGCACACATATCCTAAAACTACAGGAGGAAACTATATTTGGCCCATTTAGGGTTTGTCTGGCCATGTAGCTAAATCAGAATAACGCATTCTGGCTAGGCACAGACATTACACTCTTACCAGTATAAGTGACTGGATATAAGTCTATAGCCATAGCAGAACAGAAGTTTGACACAAAAAACTGGCCTATGCCAATAACAAAATAGAAGTTTGGCATGCACAGGCTAGTTTAAAATGGCAGAACCCAGTCTAAGATTGCACACCCCCCCAAAGGGCAAATATGTGTTCTGTTTGCTACCAATCTAAACTACACCACTTACAGACTGATTCCACCTCAGGGTTTTTGAATGCCTAGCCTCTTACTTTGGAGTAAGAGTATCCATACATGGATGTAATCAAGAAGAATTACTCAGGAACAGCTCCTTATGTAGACAAGAATAATGGTCCTTTGCCACCTCCTACCCCAGCTGGTGATAATAGGAAAGCAGTGATGGAAGTGAATGTATGAGGTCATATAACCCAAAAGAAAGGATCATGCATGACTAAAGCATTCCAGCCAAGTGTCTAATCTGCTCTTAAAAATTTCCAAGGATGGAGATTCCACAACTTCTCTAGGTTACCTGTTCCAATGCTTGACCACCAGAGTCAGAAAGATCCTTCTAATCTCCAATCTATATTTTCTTTGCTATAGGTTGAGGCCATTGCACCTAGTCCTGTCAACCTACAGCAACAGAAAAAAAGTCTATTTCCATCCTCTCTATAACTGCCCTTCAGGTATTTGAAAAACAATTCTCCAGGCTAAATAACCCTAGCTCTTTCAGCCTTTCTTAACAAGTCTTGCTTCCCAGAGCCCTAATCATTCTGTCACTCTCCTCTGGACTCTTAACAATCTGTCTGCATCTTTCTTAAAGTGTGGAGCCCAAAACTGGACATAGCACTCCACGTGAGGCCCCACCAGTGCTGATTAAAGCAGAATTATTTCTCTTGATTTGCAAGAAACACACCTTTTAATATAACCCAACATGCCATTGGCTTTTTAGTAGGGCTGTGCAAAGCTCCGTTTTGCTGATTCGATTCGGCGGAGATTTGGCCCAATTCGGTGGCTTAATTTCCAAATTGGAATTGAATCAGGAGACCCTTTAATCACTCTGAATCAAATCAGAAGCTTTGAATCAATTCAGAGAGATTTGAAGATTTGGACACAACTTTAAATGTTTTTCCTACATACCTATTAGGGGAGGTCAACGGGGAATAGGGAAGTGCTGTTTACCAAGGCACCCCAGGGAGTGACTAGGAATAACGGGTATAAACTAGTTGAGAGTGGATTTAGGTTAGATATTAGGAAGACATTTTTCACAGTAAGGGTGGCCAGGATCTGGAATGGGCTTCCAAGAGAGGTGGTGCTATCACCTAGCTTGGAGGTCTTCAAGAGGAGGCTAGCTAGTCACCTGGCTGGGGTCATCTGACATGGTCCTCTTCCTGCCAAGGGCAGGGGGTCGGACACGATGATCCATTGTGGTCCCTTCCGACTCTACAATCTATGAATCTATGAACCTCAAGGTACCAGGTGGCTCGTGAACGCTGAGATGGTGGGGTGGATGGAGAGTCCCACGGGAACACAGGGGGGTCCCCAGCACGTTCAGCAGTTGACATGGAGTAGACAATGGGATAGGTTAAAGAGCAATATAAATGAGAGATGAGGTAATTCAGGGGGAACTCAGGTTAAAAAAATTATGGCTCAAAGTTTGTAGCTTTATATCACTTCATTAATGATTATGACAGTGGGAATGAGTGTGTGCTTCGCAAGTTTCCAGTTGACACCACATTAGGTGGAGTTGCAGATGCTCTGAAGGGTAGTACAGGTAGAATTCAGGTAGAATTACTTGAATAGACTGGAGAAACGGTCCACAATCAATCAGATGAGACTCACCAAGGATAAGTGAAAGCTCTTTCACTTGGGACTGGGGAATGATTAGTTAGGTTGCTGTACTGTGGAGAAGGACCTGAGGGAGTTATGGTGGACCATAAGCTGAGTATGAGTCAACAGTGTGCTCTTGTTTCTAAAAAGTAGGGGTGTGTGAAATGTCCTGCATTTCATTTGGATTCAGATTTGGCCTGAATCAGGGGACAGTGATTCTATCAGTTGATTAAGATCACTGTCCCGATTTGATTCGGTCAAATCCGAATCTGAAGATTTTATGCTGATTTGGAGAATCAGCGATTCAGCCATAGACACAGCTTTAAATGTTTTTTCTATACACCTTTGGGTACCAGGCGTGGCTCGTGAACGTTGAGATGGTGGGGCAGATGGAGCATCCCACAGGAGTGCAGAGGCAGGGCGGGGGGGGCCAGAAGTACTTCTGGTCCACTTCTGGGTCCACTGCCGAGTGCTCAGGGGACCCCCCTGTGCCCCGATCAGCCACAGGGAGACCCCAGGTGCTCCCCCAGACCCAGAAGGCATCAGTCACTGAGCTGGGGGGCAGAAGAGGGGGGTCCCCTGCATACTCTGTGGCAGAGACAGAAGTGGACTGGAAGTGCTTCTGGTCCACTTTCTTTATTGCAGGATTACAGCTCATTTATATAGTATATTTTGTAGATGCCCATCCAGCTTCACAGGGGTGTTGTTATGATATACAGATCACTTTTGTGTGCACATTTTCAGATTAGCCACAGAAAACTTTACTAAGAGAAAATCAACGTTTCGTCGCTGCAGTAATGGGGAGACACCTGTGATATTTGTTATCTCCCTTTAGCCCTTTGACAATGTAGGTGGAGCAGCAAAATGGTCCCAGTCCCTTAGGCAATTAGTGCACACAAGTGAATTAAAGCTTGCTACTTAGACACCCTTATTCCTCTTCCAAGGATCATCAGCAGCATCAGAAGAAAAAGAAGGGGGAAGGAGGAGGGGAACACCAGCACACATTATCATGTGATCTGCCTTATTTTGCTCCATCCATCTTTCTTTATTGGAAACTTCTTAATTGATGAATGAGGACTTTATCAAGCCTGGCAGGAGTCGTTATGTCTGTGATTTTCCTTGAAATGTATCTGTCATGCAGCTCAAAACTGAATAGCCAGTTTGGGGCCTAACCAGAGACATGGCACTGACTTAAGACACTCGGAAGGGAATGAATGATTAATGCAGTTTATAGACAGGATAGTGCTTCCTCTGTCTCATGTGCTTTTTGTATGTAATCTCCAGTGGTTCAACTTCAGATGGCTCTAATGAAAAAGGACTGGATGTTTTCCACCTTCCCTTCAGAGCATGCTGTACGATTTATCCACTGACAAAATGTGCTAATGAAATGTCACCTTGGACAGCTTCCTAAAGGATTGATGGGCTGAAAGTTTTGCACTTTATTTAACTTTTGCAGGAAAAATGAATAAGTCCTCCAAACTCTGTATGATATAGAGATCCATTATGGTTTCCAACTCAGGAAGGAGTAGCTGTGCTGTGATGGAAAAGGAGGCTATTGCAAAAAGCTGAAAGTAAAATAAAATAAATAAATATATAAAAATCCAGGGTGTGTGGCATTATTGCACTTGCAGCTGTAAATCATAGTTTAGTTGCATAACTTTTTTTGAAGTTGTTTCTGTAATATTATTTCTGTCCCCTATAAAATAACCTTAACCTCACACAACCAACCATTCTACTTCCTTATCAGATTGAAATAGGAGACTCTCCTTTTTGCTCCAACCTGAAAATTTTATTTACTTTAATCCTTTCCATTTGTAGCTCAATTCAACCGCTTCAAGCTTACTTCTGTCCCCTGAACAATGAGCTACTGCATAACTATGACTTGAATAATTTGTCAACCTTGTATTTTGTCTTTCCTCTAAAATATGCCTCTAAAGATAATAAATGCTTACAATAGTTGAGGGAGAATTATGTAAACATATGCACACATGTGAAGTAGTAAACAGAAATAAGATATCATACGTTTACTTAATATACCAGTGCCATCTCTGGAACTCAGTGACGTAAAATACCAACATGACCAAGTGTTTAGTACATTACACAATAGGATTAAACATTAATGTAATATCAACATCCACAGTGGTACTAGGTTAAAACATTTAGAAAGGCTAAAAAACATTAGGCTTCAAGACATAAACTAACAATTGTCTAACATTGACTTTCCTGTGGTTTTTTGTTGCTGGAGTTTGGTTTGGTTTGGTTTTTTTGTATTTGTTCATTACAGGGATTCAGCTCCTTTCTTTCCATCATCCAGTGCTGGTTTTGACAGAGATAGGATTTAGGATTAGGTTGATCACTGGCCTAATCCAATACAGGAATCCCTCTCTTCTTAATCCTCGTCCTTCCATTTTTATATCATATTTACCATATTTATTCAGATAGAAGACACGGGGCTTTTTCCCCGATCAGCACAGGGAAAAAAGCTCCTTGTCTTATATATGCATATAAGGAAACCTTATTAAATACACCATCTATCATTAAACTGCTGCCAAAAGCAGCATATGGTCATTAATAGAAACCAAGTATGAAGTTGATTGAATGCAACCAACACTGAGCACAACTATAAAACACATGGCCCATATTGGGCAAATATACTAATGTAAACCATTTTTGTTTGTTTGTTTGTGTAGCCCTTAAAAAATGCTTGGGTGTTCCCCCCTTAGGGAACTGGCACTGAGTCTAGAGGTATTGCAATACCAGACTGGCACCAGGAAAGCAAGAGCCAGCCCTGACACCCCTCTCTCAGCTTGTTGCATTTGATTAGTGTGGCCCTGCCATCCATAAGGTGGAGTCAGACCAGGTTGCCTTGTGATTTATTTGCATGTCAATTTTTGAAGGATCCCAGGACTTGTGACAAGAATACCTGGGTCCAGTCATGATTGGGGGCTGATTAACACAAATATCCTTTGTGGGGGTTATCTGCAACACACATGTATACTGAGCTGTGCCGAGCTGCGGGGTCACCATGGCTTGAAATGCTATTGACTCTGCTGGGGCCCAGCTCAATGAACTGTATGGTAAATCATAAGACTTTTGGTTTTAAGCTAATATCATAAATAGTTTGTACTATATATAAGTAGGTACAAAAATATTGTTTAAATGTGTGTATGGAATACCTGTGCTAAAAGTTGCGGAAGTTTAAAAAAAAATTAAATGAATCAATTCAGGGTAAGCTAGTCTATGGGTCCCATATAGGCAGTGTTTTCAAATTTGCTCCTCACTTTCATGTGCTTAAGAAGAGTAGGGTCTGACTCTCTGTGCCTCGCTTTTCCTTTTTTGTCCATTTAGACTACATGACTTTGAGAGAGGCATTGTCCTTTTACCATGTTTGCAACAACTACCATAGAGTTGTGATCTCAGGACTTCTTGGAACTAACATAACAGGAATAATAAACAACTACTTGTACTCTTCCAGGGCCCTACTAGATGCCAGAGCTCTTGACACCCCACTGTTATCACTACTATTATTTATTATTCATACAGTAGCAGAAGGGTGCTCTGAAGTATGTACAAAATTTCAATTAAATCAAGATTTCTTTTTTTTTTAAGAAAAGAGAAATAGTAAAGTCTGTTAATACTGTACAAGTGTTTTTGTGATCAAATAAAATAATATAAACCAGAAAATTAGCCCCCAAATTTTCCCGAATACAGGCAGTCCTCGACTTAAGACGTTTCAAGTTAGAGCAAACGGCATTTACTACATTTATAAATTGACATGCTCTTTTGACTTTCTGACATCAGTTTTGACTTTACAACGCTTGATACGATGCCACATCACGCCAGTCAACAAGTTCAGTGAGTTACCCATCTCCCTGGAGAACATCTGTCCAAACTTCCTTGGACACTTTCTTTAAGAAAGCAGACAAGTCTCCAGAAAAACTGGCAGCCAAGACTCCTGAGAAGACTTAAACCAAGAGCCCTTCAAAAAGTCCAGCAGGTCACCTCAAAGAAATCCTTCCAAATCAACATGACTGCTATTTACAATATAAATACATTAATGTAGCTATATTACTCATTTATAATTGACTGAGTACAAAATTCTGGGTTATTTTTTATGGAAACAGGGTATCGGGCCTTGGTTCAGGAACCAATCCCCCATTTATAAAATTGTTCCTATGGGAAAATCCGTTCCGAGTTATGACGTTTCAACTTAAGATGCGGCTTTCAGGAACCAATTGTGTTGTAAGTCTGAGGACTGCCTGTAAGTAAGCTTAGTTGTATCCTATCTTTGAGTGCCTACATTAGGCTTTGTATTCTGAATTCAGCTTTCTTCAGAAAGGAGGTACTCAATGCTTTCTGAAAGTCAGGATCTTTTAATATGTTTCAGACTGGGAATCCAACAATGGAAGCATCCAAAATCATTAAGCATATTTGAAAGTCTATCCAAGAGCAACAGCACAGGCATCTACTTTGAAAAATTTTGGATGTGTTAATATATATATATATATAGAGAGAGAGAGATCTTTTTAAAAAAACTGACATGGCCAAATTAAACATACAAAATAATTCAAACGGAAACTTTCAAGATATTATTAAGTGTGTCTTAACGTCAACAGTCAGCCAGAGGCTCTTACCAATTGTAGCAGGCAGGGCATTTAAATAGTTACCTTGTGATCTGTTTAGGGATGGGGAGAAAAAAAAAGAAAAATATTTAAAAATCTATCAGTTTGTATTAGATCAACATGATTTCAGTGTATTTGTTTTTTCTTGCTGAAATAAAATATTTTTGTTTGGCGATAAAGAAACAGTTTATTCAACTCAAAACAAAAATGTTTTCTTTCTACCTTAGTTATTTTTAATCAGAGTAAGGTAAAGGAAGTGAAAATTAGTTTTAGGCACCATTCACAAAAATCAAGGAGAAACTTACTAAAAAGTGCAGTAGTTAGAGCACCCTTCTAGGATGAAGATAATGTGTTAAATTCTTCCTCTGTTTGACAGGACTTGAACTCACATCACTTATCTCCCAGAAGAGTACCCCTAAGATCCCTATTATTGGATATTCCTGGGCACATTGCCTTCTGCATGTCCTCTTGAAGTTGTTCTACTTCATATAATACAGGCTACACTTCCACAGATTCTCCGATGCTGCCTTCCAACTGTTACTGTTCACACTTGGAATTTATCTTCCAAGACTTCTGGAGAAAAGGACAGAACTTGAATAGGTAGCTCTCCCAGTTCTTCCCGGTGGCCTCCATAGTATGTATGGATATAACAAAACTTGGACTGAGTTCAAGAAGTTTAGACCTCACCCCTTATTTCTTTCCCCTCCACACAGCTGACTCCTCTCACTTCTCTCTTTTTACTGGGCAATTGCTCTACAGAAATTGTCAGCTGTCCTTTTTTTTCTCCTGCAGTTCAGGTCAGCTGCTTACTGAGAGGACTCCTTTCTATATGGCTAGTAATAGATAGGTTATCTTCAGTTGTTCCCTACAGCCATCAGCAGATGAAGCCTTTCTGTAGCTTCCTTGATAACCACCCACATATCCTTTTGATATATGACATATTCCTTCAGCACACACTTTTTTAAAATCTAAAACTGGACTGTAGGTTTCTTAGGGGAAAAACTAAGAGATCTTCAGAACCCCCTGATAGCTTTGATGCCTCATTTTTTGTGTGGAACTTGAGACCCTTTCAAGCTGTTGAACACCCTCTGAAAACCAAACACCCTTTTAGTGCTTCACATTAGACATTCAACAACTGAAGAATTCAATATTTCTAATTGATTTTGAAAAGCTTGTTTTTAATTGACTTACAGATTTAAGGTGCCCTGTCACACTGCTGCTGCTGCATGAATAAGTTCATATAAACATAAGCTTCACTGAACTCTACCTTTTGTGTGATTTATATCAAGGTCTAACATACAGTGTAGGGA
>NW_005842544.1:801984-807506 GCF_000455745.1 Alligator sinensis
CTCTGCAGTGCATCTCAGTAGGCAGTATGTGCCCTGCACTTTTAGGAATATTTGGGACCTTTATTTTAAAGAGCAATCTACATTTTCACTTGCCACATAATTTTTTTTTTACGAAAAAGTTATGAGGTGTTTAATGAAGCAATTACTACACAGACTTACTGTACATACTGCCTTCGATCACCATAAGAATTCCATAGTAAGATAAGCAGTTTATTTTCCAGCTGTAAAGCATTATATGATCTAGTCATAGACATGAATTTATTTAGCACATTTCATCCCAAAGCACTTTACAGATTATATGTGGTACAGATGACACTGTAGCAGGCATGCAAGGCAGGCATATGCAATAACCACAACTTCATACAATTTTCCTATGGGGTTATTAGCATGTTGAGAATTTGCTGCCTTGACTACTACTTCAGTATGCAAACTCGCCACTCTCACACTGGACAAGAACTGTGGAATTTCTATGCTGTGGGGGAATGGGGAAAAGGGCAATGACTGAACCACCATGCTAATCTTGTGACAGAGGTAGCAGTAGGAGCTTGGCAGCACTGTGCACAAGATTGAAATCCCTGCCTATGCTCTACATGGAAACAGAATTACATTTGGGGTAGAGGTTGGCAGCCACATGGGTAACGCAGTAAAGGGAGACAGAATTTTCAGCAGAGTAAAGCTCATCCTATGCAATTTTTAGTACACCGGCAGAATAGGCACAAGTTGGCTATTTAAGGATTCAGATGCAAGAGGCAACCAGAATATGCCATTCAGTATATGTGCCTAAACCTCAGAAAAAGATGACACAACAGAAATGAACCCTGTTGTGTTGGAAACTACCACTGGATCAATAGTGGCTAGAAATGACCAATAAGCATATGCTCAAAACCCAGATGTAGCATGTAACTTTTTCCTGGGTGGGTTGCACAGATACTGGATGAGGCCTGTGGGTTTTTTATCTTTACACAATGGCCACAATAGATAGCTTGTTATGGCAATAAAGTCTCAATAAAGTTTAATTGATTTGAATCTGAAAGGATAAAGTATTTTTTGTTTCAAACCTGATGTTTAGAGACCCTAAACTTAAGCACTGGCTTGTTAGCTGAGCCAGGAGCCTGACATAAGTAGGATGACTGGCAAGGGTTAACTGCTAAAACCTCACTGAAACTTCAGACATGTAGGAGGATTGGAAGTTACATGTCAGAACTGAAGGAGCAGAAGAAAGGCCTTTGCCTGGTAAAAAACATGTTGGTATTGAGATGTGCTTATTGTGAAACAAAGGGACATGTGAAAGTTGGTACACAACATGAGGATGTTGGATGTGTTTATTTGAAATGATTATGCAGATGTAGTTTTAATAGCTAATGATAATAAGATGGTAAAATACATAAATACCTGCTTTGTGTAAGACTACTTTAGCATGAATATATCTCTGACCTATACCCAGTGCCAGCAGACTAATCCACTAGGGCAGGGATCAGCAACCCCCAGCATGCGTGCCAGAGCATGGCACACAAGACCATTTTCCTCAGCATGCCATAGCCGACCTGGACTCTGGGCAGCTTCTGTCAGTAGCTGACAGAAGGAGGCTGCAAATAGCTGTATGGGGCTCCACAGCTCCAGCACTACTTCCCTGGCTGCAGCACCTGTGTGTGCACCTCTGGGCACATGGCCAGGAAGGGGCCTGGGGCAGCACAACCCTGGCTCCTCCCCCACTGTCAGCAGAGAGGCATGTACACAGCTGCTACTGCTATGGAGCTGGTGCCAGGGTTGCAGAGCCTGGCACAGATGTTTGCAGTCTCTCAGCCACCTGCTACAGCTGCCCAGAGCCTGGGGCAGTTGCAGACATCTGTGCTGGGCTCTGGAACCCCAGCACCAGCTCTGTGGCAGTGGCCAGTGCACATGCAGCTCACAGTGAATGACAGGGAAGGGGCTGGGGCAACTCCGCTCCTCTGCTTCCATCCACCCAGAGGCATGCATGAAGCCACTGCCAGCAAAGAGAATCAAGCCACTTGTGGCTCCCCTATCTCTGGCACGTCAAGTTGAGGCATGAGTGGAGATTGGGGTGATTTTGGCACTCCGTCCAAAAATGTTGCTGACCCCTGAGCTAGGGGACTGTTTAGGCTATTCTGGTAACACTCACAACATGTGTGTGTACCCAAACTTACAGACAAGAGGTTGTGCTGGCCTCAACACCTGTGACTATATATTTTATATATCCAGGGGTAAAGTCACAGATTTATGCAATAAACTACCCTACCATGGCAAATACCTTCAGTCTAAATGCAAACATCATTTTAATACTACTGTAGTAATATTAAAATGTGTCAACAAACCCTCTCAGACTTCCTGTAAGCTGTGTTTGGTGCAGGGGACTATGTGAAGATGCAGAAGATGGAATTCACCTCAAGTCTGCTGAGGTTTGCTTCCAAAGTTGATAGCTCAGTTAAGTGTGAAGAACTCCCTGCACTAACTTAACTGAATGACTTTCACCATTAGTGCATGTACCAGAAATCTGTACAATGAACTTGTCTTTTATTACTATTTATAAGGAGATGGCACCTAGGATTCAGAACACTCTAGAAGCACAATTTTGAAAACTGGTCCCAGCCCAAAAGGACACAGAATGCTTAACCATACAACCATCCCTCCTTTCTGGCCTAGGACTTGGAAGAGCCAGATTCAAATCCCATTTTTAGCATAAACTTCCTGTCTATGTGATTTAGCTTAGGTAACTCACTTAGCCTCTTAGCTCATGTAAAAGAGCACTTCCCTACCTCTCTGGGATATTATGTGGATAAACTCGTTGCACCTGGGTGAAAGGAAATACTTTTGATAAAAAGCATTCAAAGGACACCAATGTGATAGGCACAGAGAGCTGAAGTAACCACAAGCCAGTTCTGATTGCCAGTCTGCCATTTTGCTTACTAGTTTACCTGGCCTCCACTGAAATACTGCTTATCTAGAACTGACCACACTTGTCTAACTTGGTGTGTAGAAAACAGTTCTAAAAGCAAAGTGACATAAAGGTCATGATAAAGGAAGAGGATAATTCAGAAAGAGCTGCAATTTTATCAACTAATCTACGTACAAACGTGGCAGTGCAGGAGCAACAAAGGGTATATGTGAGAGATTGTTAAAGGAACTGTTAAATGGACTTGTGTTGAAAACAACCTGTGCAAGCTGGAATCAGCTCCCACATGTTCTTAAGCCTTGTGATATCTATGTAGATAGAGCAAAAAATGGTTCCTTCAGGCAGGGTAACTTCTTTGAGATTTAGGAACATCAAATAAATTACAGGGCAGAGAGGGAGGCATGCCTGCACCCATTGGGCACGTCCCCAGGAGCATGTGTGGTTTGCACCCCCTCAAATCCATTTGAGGTGCTGAAAACCATATTCAGTGCATGTATACTCATGCACCATGCTGCTAGTTTGCAATGTGACAGATTATTTTGACACCGGGAGATACTGGTCTAAAAAAAAAAAAAAAATGTTGCTAAAAAAGCAGTCCAGCACATGTGACAGCAGCATGCCCCCCCAGAAACTGGAGCCTGGCCAGCCAGAGCCATGCTCTGTCTGCCAGCCTGGCTCTAAGCAGCTGGCTCAGCATTGCTGCTGCCCCAGGAGGCCCCTAGGGCTCCAGGTAAGGCTACTGGAGCCAGCCTCAGCCTCCCCTCCCCAACCCAGGTTCCTTTGCCATGCATCAGAGCATGCGTGCAGGGGCACGCCCAGTGATAAATACGGCAGCACAAATATGTGCCACTGCTACTTGTGCTATAGGAAATGTGCACCCCTGCACATTTGCATGCATGGGGATGCTCCCATTGGGTACTAGTTACTCTAAGAAGTCTGCCCCACAGCAGACTCCTTCAGTCTTTTAGTTTATAGGGCCTTTGTAACAGGGAGCTAATGCTCCTGTTACTTTATGGGAAAACTTGCAGCAGATAGAGCCCTGGCAGCTAGACAGAGGATGGCTGCAAGGGACTGGGTAAGGAGGAAGCTCTGTTACCTAGGCAGGGAGTTTCCCATTAAGTTAAGGGAAACACCTGCAGTGGGTATAGGAAGCACTGCCCAGAGTGAACAGACTGCTGCAGACAGACAATAGAGAAGAATCTCACTGGGCAACAAGGAATTGCAACAAGCAGCTGCAGATGTAATTGTAAGCTCCCATGAGGACTGAACAGCAAGCCCTGATGAGTCAACCCTGCAGGTGGCAGGGAGAGTCATCTGACCTTCAGGGCAGAGCTGAGGAAGTATATGACCCAGGAGCTGGAGATAGGGTGGCAGCCCTGCCCTGCAGGCAGCCAGAAAAGGAGCTCTGCATTTACCATGGTGACTGGTGTGGAGCTGCTTGCCTTGAGGACTGCAAACTACCCATGAAAGGAATTCGGTTCTGCAAGGACTGTACCAGTGACGGGATGGGAGCTGCTTATCCCAAGGACTGTGAGCTACTAGGGAAGAGCCCTTCAGCCAAAGGTTCCTAGCTGAGAGACTTGAGTGATTTTCAATGAAGGTTACAAGTAAGGGCCTAAAGGAGGGCCAGGATAGGTTAGTTGTATTGCTGGTATCCTTGGAACTTGGGTTGTAGCCAGTTCGCTGATGTTTTAGTTATAGTTATAACTAGTGGATTGCGTTTGGGACTACAGGAGTGGTTTGGAGGTCTCATTAGTACCTGAGGGGCAAGTGACTGCCTGGAGCCCTCTGGGGGGCAGGGTGGAGGGGAGGGTCAGACTCAGGGCACTGACTAGAGCCAGGGGCCTGAAACACACAAGAGGTGTAACCATTGTCTGCACGGAGTAGAAACTAGAGTTAGGCCCCATAGGCCAAAAGGGGCATAACCATTCCCCAAAGAAGGGTGGGAACATGGACTATTGCCCAAAGAAGGCCTGGGAAGCTGGGAATAGAGCATTTGTTAATACCCAGTCCAGTGAAGTTGGTGCTTGATGATCACCAACTCAATGGTGGTAACATTGGCTTCAGCAAGGTTGATGGTGTTTGTGCAGCAATATTCCCTTTTTGATGTGGAGGCTTTTCTGGAGGCTTTGTTGATGGTATGTCTCTAAGCTCTTGAGATGGCCATGGTAGGTCACCCACGTTTCACATCCATAGTGAAGAGTGGGGATGATGACTGCATTGTAGACGTGGATCTTGTTGTCTTTCCAGACATTGCAATGAATAAAGACATGCTGAAGCAACTTTTCAAAGGAGGCACTTGCACACCAGATCCTATGCTGGATTTCCTCATCAATGTTCACTCTCTGACGCAGGTGACTACTGAGGTTGGGGAAATATTCAACTACCTCCAGATTCTTTCCATGAATGATAATTTGGGGAGGGGGGTCACACTTCATGGCCTGGGGCAAGCTGATAGAGCACATTAGTTTTCTTGATGTTGAAAGAGAGGCCTAAGGTTTGGTAGGCTTCTGCAAAGACAGCCAGTGCAGTCTGGAGGTTTCCATGAGTATGCACAAGGATTGTTTTGAGTACTATGGTCTTTGGCCAAAAACATCCCAGATTGAAGAGC
>NW_005842544.1:807537-824150 GCF_000455745.1 Alligator sinensis
GATACAATTCCAGAAGGAAGGCAATCCTTAACAAGAAGCAAGATTACTGTCTAAAAATGGAGAACAGAGTGGGGGCGAGGACATATCCTTGCTTGACTGCAGTTCAGATGACAAATGGATCTATCACCAATCTGCTACATAGAACAGTCACAGTCATCTAGTCATGGAGAAGCCTTAGGACTTTAGTGTACTTTTTCTGACATCCAAATCTGGCCAGTACTTTCTGCAAGGCTTCATAATTGATGTAATCAGAGGCCTTAGTTAGGTCAATGAAGGCCATATACAGGTCTGGTGGTGATCCTGACACTTTTCTTGGGCATGGCAGGCAACAAAGGTCATGTAAATTGTCCCACGGGATGGTCTGAAACCACAGTGAGATTCTGGCAGGACTTCCTTAGCAGGAGGCAGAAGACGGTTCAGGAGGATGAGGGCAAGGATTATCCCTGCTATGGAAAGGAGGGCAATACCTTGATCCCACACACACACAAATGTATCTCCTTTCTTGAAGATAGTCACAATATTGGCATTCCTCAGGCACCCAGGGTCCTCTTTATTGTTCCATATGCATAAAATAAATTTGTGGCGTCTCAGTACCAGTTCCTTGCTTCAAGCCTTCTGGATTTCCCCTGGTATACCATCCAGTCTAGTAGCCTTATTGCTCTTGGTTTCCTTGATGGCATGCCAGACTTCTAGGAAAGGAGGGTCAGTGAGGGATCCTTCTTCATGGTACTGGGGGATGGATTCAATGATGGTGACTGTTAGGGTGACAATATGAAAAGAACTATTGTTTGTGTCTGCTCCCCATATTCACAGACTGCGTTTCTGTGAGGGAGCTCGTCTGAAGCTGTCTCCATTCTGAATAAAGCTGTTGTGAGCCATGTGCGCTGGTGTTTGCTCCCTGCTTGCTCTGGCTAATGAGCAACAGGATCCATGAGCAATTGGATCATTGTCTCGCTAGTCGCTGGGCGCCGCATGGAGTCGGGGTCTAACAGTAACCGCCACAGTCAACTCACAGTTCAGTAGTGCCTCTAAGTGCTCTTTCCATCTAGCTTGAATAGATTCATTGTCTTTGAGGAGCGTGGAGCCATCTTGTGATTGCAGGAAAGTAGGACCATGTGAAACTGGGCTGTAGATGACTTTTGCTGCCTGGAAAACATTATGCATGTCATGTTTATCAGCATGTTCTATGGTCATTTGCACCACAGGACAGGTAGACAGCCAGTCAAGAATGCTCCCAGCACAAGGGTATCTGTTGCTTCTCTGTCAAAGGAGGCTTAGGTGTATGGAGAGGATGAACTGGTGGCAGATAAGGAGAAATTACTTTTATTTTTTAAATTCCACACCCTTTCAGTGGCCCAGGGTCCATTATAACAAAGGTGCAAATCAGAGCAATGTTCAGGTTACCCTAAAGTGACTAAGGCTGTAGTAGCCTCCAAGAGATGCTAAACAGAGGCGATAAAAGTGTTTTTCCTCAGTCACAGTATCAGTGCCTGTGCTCAGGCACAGACATTTCTCTAGGCCTCTTGCATTTAAACATGTGATACACACACAAAAAAAGTGAAAATTATCTTTTATTTACAACTGCTAACAGCGGCATACAAAGGTTTGTTTTTGGATGGAGTGTATGTAAGGAAAGGTCACTATGAATATTATATCAGGATGCCCTTTTTGTGTCTTCTTAAAATCTTCAAAGAGACTTTGGCTCAAACTAACACTGAAGCAGGGGGACATGTTCCTCCCAAGAAAGTAACATGCCACATGACTGTGACCTAAAAGACAGCAGCGGAGTTGCATAGCTCTTGTTCAGTGACTACTGCTTTGTTACATTAATTGTAATTGTCTCACTGGTTACTTCTTTTGACTGTCCACTTATTGAGGCTCTGTTTATACTTAGATCAGGGCTATATAACTGAAAGTCTGTGGGCTTCAGGCAGACCACAAGGATTTAAACTGTAGTGCTTGGGCTTCTGTCTGGCTCCCACACCTACATAACTGTGGCTGGGGAAGTTGTGGAGAGGGGCAGGAGGGAGCACAAGTGCATAGTGCAGCAGGCATAGGGGAAAATGTCCATGCGAGGTGCAGCCTGGAGGGCCCATGGCTCACCCTGGTGCAGCCCCCAGCCCCTACTAGTTTAGCCCACAGAGTGTTTGGTCCCCAGCCACTTGTTGGACAGCCTTCATTTACATTATAACACCTCTGCAGCAGGGAATATCCTTATATTATATGCACAAACACTATTTATCTGAATCGGTCTCTGAGTCATGATTTAGGTCTGTTAGTACCACCACCATGTCAATATAAATGTGTTACCATTGTTATCGTCATAATTAATATTAATAATAATAACAATGATAATAAACAGTAGTTGTTTTCGGTATTATTGTAAATACACCCAGGACTATCAACTGCAACTATTAGCAGCTAGATTTATAATGAAACTATATTTGTCTTTGATTTGCTAATTATCTGCCATAATTAATTCTCTCTCACAGTGAACTCTATGTATAGTAATACCTCTCAGCAGGATCCCTGTAATGTTTTATTATGTACACGGCTAAAACAAATTAAATCCTGACATACTATCTGCTCTGAAAAGATGTATTAAATATTTACCCTTGTTTATTTGTGTACACGCAACATGATCTACTTTAAATGCAGTGGGCCAAAGATCATCTTTCGCGTAGCTCCACTGATGTCAAAGGAGCAACAACAGGAATGAACTTAGCCCATTAATCTAATGTTACAGTTGCCAAATGTGTTTAAACACGGTGGACAAAAGAAACCTTGCATAGAAATAGTGCTAAACCGGCTACTTGAAATAGAAAGCAAAGGTCAAGAATCATTCCTGTTTTAATTCTTTTATGCCTGCAAGGCTTTTAGAAAAAAAGTACAATGTTGCTTCTTACTAATGTATAATGTGTGGCAATATTTATGTAGCGCTACCTGAGTTAAGGTGAAAAAGGACAGTTTCACCTCTGCGAAGAATTTAATTGACAAGTTCAGCAGCATTGTTAATTTGTTTTAGTGCAATTTTGTGGCATTTATTTTCAAATGTGGCTATTAAAAAAAATGTAAGGAATATCTGCCATGTTTCACACCCAACTTTCTGACCTAAAGGGCAACTTTACTTACATACACATATGAGCCATACAGCCTTAATTCTACCCCCTCATTTCTCCAACTTGTGCAATGAATGACACAGAGGTCCTGTGCCAAAAACCAGTATGTGATCATATAACTAAAGATTGCGTCATATTCAAAAGGAGACAGAATGAAGGTTGCATCAATGCATTCATAAGCCTTTTTACAAAGATCCTTAATGTTTTTAATAAATCACATTATGCTAAGCACGACGCAGACAGCAGCAGCATGAAATGAGATATTTTAACTGCTTGGAAATCAGTTGTGATTCAGCACATTCCATTATAAAGTATGGTGGTGGAGCTCCTGTGGTGTGCCCATTGAAAATTATAAATACCTTTCCCTAATAGCCAGTTGCTTCTATAATAGAAACATCAGCTTCCCTACTCAAGGGACAAATTCCCCTCTGCTCCCTGGGAACCATAGCTTTGTTCCATGTGGAGCAACACCTCTATTTATCAAACAAATAATAGATCTGGCCTATTGCACTCTTGTCTGCATTTCCAAAATGAATTTTTCTTCCAAATTTGTAGGTCATATGAAACTATAAAAATAACTGTTTAATCCAAATTTGGAACAAACCCAAATATTCAAAACAAACAGGACTTCTGTTGACCTGGATATCCTGCATTTCAGCTAGTTGCATGGAAGTAGTCCCAAAATTTCTATTTTGAAGTGTCCCTTTTCCCTTCCAAACTAAAATGCCAACCCCCCAACTCCCATTCCCAGTAACTTATTCTTACTCTGTTTCCTGGATTTCATCTAGTCATACTTTCCTGTCACCGACTTATTTCAGTATTTTTGGTCATCCAGTCCCAAGCTTCCTTCTCTCCCCTCAAGCAGCCTCTGAGTAGTTGTACCTATTCTTTTTGCACCCAGGCTTTCCTCAATTTTCTCCCCAAAGTCCATTTTTTGCCCCTTTGGAACTGCAATCAGGCAACATTTTTCTCCAGCCTGCTTGGGCCCAACAGGGAGGTAGAACTGCAACTTCAGCGAGAATGTTATTCAACCTCAAGTTGGCACATACCCAGTGTGGACAGAACCTTTGGAAGACTTACCTATTAAACTCTAGGCAAGCTTCTACTGTAATTTTTCAAAGGTCTGTAACTCAGCCAAATTTGGATGGATTTTCACAAGGATGACAAAAGGTTTACTTCTGACACACATTTCAGCTCTCTGCTCCACCAGTTTTTCTTGGAAATTTTAACATGGGTGCTTACAAAAGTTACATTTTTCACACAATGAGGCCCCTGAAAGTGCTCTACAGCCTTAATGTAGCAAATGTTTAAAGCTGCAGAGCAATTTTAAAATGGTTGATAGTACAACAATTTAACCCTCATCTGATGAAGTATCAGACAGGGGTGCTCTCAGGCCCTGTGAGGGCACCAGCCCAGCCCTGCCCCTAACAGAGTCTCTTCTCTGCGCAGTCGGGGAGGGAGCTGGGGGAGACCCCACCCCTTGTTGAGTATGCCCCCTTCCAGCTACCCCTGCTAGGGTCTAGGGGAAAGCCGAGCTGGGCCATGCAGTGTGTGGCTGCCTTCCCCAACTCCTGCAAGCGTCTCAACAGCCGCAGAGGCTGTCATGCCCAGAGCTAGGGTGGGCAGGGGATACAGAGGCAGCCCGGTTACCCCTGCTGGGGGCAAGATGCTCATGTGGGGTGGGGAATGGAGCCCCACCATCTCATGGGCCTGGCCCAACTTCCCTCAAGACCTAACGGGGATAGCTGGGGGGACATGCACGACAGAAGGGCTCCATTCCCCGAAGTCCTCACCCTCTGCACAAGTATCTTGACATCAGTAAAGACTACCACACCCAGAGCTGCAGGCCTGGCCCCACTACCCCTGTTGGGGTCTTGAGGGGAACCAGGCCAGGCCTACAAGGTGTGGGGGGAAGGGGGCTTCATTAGTAATTTTGCTTGCGCTAACATTTGTACCATCTCCCTTTACTTTTCTTATGCATAAAATTCACCAACAAAATCTGCATTGATGAAATGCTTAATTCTTATGCTTGTTTATGAATGTTCCAATACATGATATCTGGTGCTAAACTTTCTCCTGCTATGGTTTACATATAGTATATCAACATAACCTTTTGAATTTGAATAGGTCTTAGGGCTTTGTCAGACCATATGTTGTAAGAAATCAAAAGAAATCCAACATTTTGCTGATATCTGTGACACTCGTGGCTTCTTCAATGCTACCAAAGCTGTCTACAGCGCTAGCACTCAAGGCCTTAATCCTCTAAGATTGAAGGATGGAACAACACTCCTGAAAGACAGTGAATCCATCAATGCTCGCTGGAAAGAACATTTCCAGGACCTTCTGAATCGTGATTCAACTGTCGATGAAGATATCACAGAAGACCTTGGTTTGCTGCCTACCCTGGCAGAGGTTGTGTGCGCCATCGAGAAAATGAAAAGTAACAAGGCAGCTGGTGATGACAGAATACCTGCAGAGATTTTCAAAGGAGGAGGAGAACAACTTACGTGTCAGCTTCATGTCCTCATCCTTAAAATCTGGAACAAGGAAGAAATCCCAGCTGACCTAAGGGATCCTTAATTGTTACCATCTTCAAGAAGGGGGACAGAGCTGATTGCGGAAATTACTGAGGCATCTCATTGTTGGCCACAGCTGGGAAAGTCATCACCTGTATCCTCACTAATCGCCTCCTCCCACTTGTGGGAGAAATTCTTCCAGAATCTCAAAACGGCTTCAGACCATCTCAAGGAACTGCAGACATGATCTTTACAGCATGTGAAATCCAGAAGAAGTGTTCTGAGAAAAATCGGTGTCTCTATTTGACCTTCATCGACCTCTCTAAAGCCTTTGATTCTGTAAACCGCGAAGCCCTATGGAAAATTCTGTCCAGAACTGGCTGCCCAAACAAGTTCATCAGTGTTCTCATACTTGAACATGACAACATGTCAGCAAGGGTTCTCAGCAATGGGAATCAAACAGAACCATTTGGGGTGAAAACTGGAGTGAGGCAAAGTTGCGTCATCACTCCAACTTTGTTTTCCATCTTCATCTCCACCACAATGCACCTAATTGACAGAAAGCTTCTACCTAGAATTGAAATTGTGTGTAGGATGGATGAAAGACTCTTCAGCCTCAACAGACTCAAGTCCAAAATGAAGACTGTCATGACCCAATGATTGTGTGCGCGCTTCGGCACTGCAGAATTATTTCCCGCCACATGGAGCTTTCTTTGCACGGTGCAATTCTCAGCTGCAGAGAGAAAACCCCGGTGCAAAGGAGTTCCCGCCACCCGTATGTAAATTTGTTTCCCACTATTGGCTGTTTCTAAATTATTCCCACATGGCAGCTAGCGATTGGCTTGCTAGTCGTATAAGAGGTTTGAGCAGTTTCTGCCCAAGTTGTAGAGGACTCCACAACCATCTCGTGGGGACTCTGAGCACGCGGCAGAGTAATAGAAACTTTGTGTGTGTCTCAGAGGAGTTCGGTGGCCTGATCAACCACCAACCTCTTCCCGTCTCGTTCGTTAAATTCTTAAGACGTATCTACGGTTTTGCGCACTCGTCAAGGGTATCCAGAGCTCTGTTGTGTTTGTTTTTGCAGAGCCTAGCAAACTCCGTGCGTGTGTCTTCGGTGGAGCCTAGCAAACTCCACTTGTGTTTGTCTGTAACTGCAACTCAAGAAAGTTTTTCCTGCCTGCACCGCAACCACCTACGGTGTAAGTAAAACAATCTTTAATTAACCGCTACGAGTCCGTACCTAATTCTAGTCTGTCGTGCAAAAGTACCCGCCCTACCATTGCGGGCTCCTGGCCACAGCCCGCCGCGCACCCCCGAAAGCCTCGGACCGCTCCCGGCCCGCACAAAGACCAAAACAACATCCATAATGGAGCTCCAGTATGCAGATGACAAGGCTGTCATTGCTTAACCTGAAATGGACCTCCAAACCATTCTTAATGCATTCTCAGAAATCTACGAGAGTATTGGCCTAACTCTAAACATCAGGAAAATGCAAGTCCTTTACCAACCCGCTCCAAATAGAGAAACAACCTGCCACCCCATTCAAATCAATGGAGAGTTGCTGGAGAATGTGGATCACTTTGCATATCTTGGAAGCCATCTTTCATCAAAGGCAGATATCGATGTGGAAATACAACACCACTTGAAATGTGTGAGTACAGCCTTTGGACATCTGAGTAAGAGAGTCTTCTTAAATCATGACATCCTTGCTGAAATGAAGCTCTTGGTTTATCAAGCCATTGTCATTCCAACTCTGCTGCGTGGCTCAAACTTGGACCACATACAAAAGACATCTCAAGAGCTTGGAAAAGTACCACCAACAGTGCCTTCTCAAGACCCTTTGGATTAGCTGGAAGGATAGACACACAAATAGCATCTTGGCTGAAGCAAATTCCAACAGCCTTGAGGCCATGATCATCCAAAACCAACTTCACTGCACAGGTCATGTTATTTGCACGCCTGACTGCTGCCTTCCAAAGTGAATCTTTTTCTCACAGGTGTAAGGTCAGCAAAGTAGCAGAGGGAAAAGAAAGCACTTCAAAGACACCCCGAAGGCAAACATGAAGAGGTGTAACATTGATAACACTTGGGAGACCCTCACTCAGGACCGACCAAAATGGAGGAAGGCTCATTGGGAGGGACCTCAACACTGTGAAGCAGCTCAATCAATAGGCAGAAAAGGAAAAGTGGAATAGGCGAAAAGAACATCAGAACATCCAATGCAGCAACACAGTGCCCATCCCTCCTGGAAACACCTGTCCTCACTGTGACAAGACATGTGGATCTAGAACTGGGCTATAGAGCCACCTGTAGACTCACTGTTAAGATCCTTAGAAAACAATCTTACTTGTTTGCGAGTAGTCACCCATTAGGCTATAAGCCAAACAGACATTAATTGGCTTAGTGCTGCTCAGCTTAGTGGAGCAGTCACATGTTAAGGCAAAAAAATGTGCTCTGTCCCTCATCTGCACATCTGTGACTAGCCACTGGTGACCAGGGGAAGGATGAGATGTTAGGGCAAGGACAGGCTCCCTGCTCCATCAGGGCACAGTGAGTGCTGCATCCCTAGCTCCTGAAAACCATGGTGCCTCCCATCACTGCTCTGATCAGATCTGCTCCTGGTTCTGCTCCCACCAGGACTAGAGCCAGTGGCATCTGAGTGGGAGAGGGAACAGCATCACTCAGACTCATGTCCACTCCCCACTGAGAGCAGAGCCAGCCAGGTCCAAGTGGGAGGCGGAAACTGTGTCACTTGGACCTGGCTCCATTCCCCATCAGAAGCAAAGCGATCCAGGTCTGAGCCAGGAGCAGAGTCAGCTGGGTTTGAGATGGGGAGGAGAATGTGTTGCTTGGACCTGGCTGCATTCCCCACCAGGAGCAGAAACATCCATGTTTGAGCAGGGTGAAAACTATGTCACTGGGACTTGTCTCCATTCCCTGCCAGGAGCAGAGCCAGCAAGGTCCAAGTGACGCCCCTGGCGGGAAGCAGAGCTGGGTGAATGGCAGTGGGGACACAGTTCCTTCCCCTGCTGAGACCCAGCTAGCTCTGCTCCTGGAAGGGAACGGAGCCAGGTCTGAGCTATGGGGTTCCCTCCCCTGTTTGGACCAGGCTGACTCTGTTCCCAGTGGGACCAGCACCAGTTGGAGCAAACAGTGGTGGGAGACACAGTGGACCCACTTCCTCCTGGGTTGCTGGAGGACTACAACTTGGGCCGAAAAGCTGTGGAGTATAGCCATAAATTAATAAAACAGGAGCAAAATTAGGGAGATTGGAGATAATCCTTCCCTGGAGTGGGTTAATATTAAATCAAATACGGAGTGCTTTAAGCATTTTAAAAAGTGTTAATCTGCAGCCAGTCCAGGGATTAAGAGCTCCAGAAACTGCCTAAAATTACCATGTAACTAAATCCTGATTCTAGAGACCTTTTTATTTGGAACAAACTTCCCATCTCCTAAAAGATGTTGTGGTTAGGATGAAGACTACTGACAAATTGATAGTTCTTTTATCTTTGCCTGAATGACGAGGTATAATACAACAATGAATTATTTTTTTCTTATTATGTTAATGTTGTTTTCCCATAATTTCAATTTTTATCATATGATGTGTCTTGGTCCATTATATAGGCAAAAACTGAAATCCTTACTCAGCTTTCACTAATTCCATAAAAAAAAATGTATAATGGCTTCATGAAGAAGTTGCCTGTGTAAAGGCAGCAAAATTTAAATAAAGTCTTCAGGATTTGAACTTTGAAAAGATAAGATGACTTGACACCATAACTGATACCAGGTTATCACCAGATATTGTCATGCATTAGAACATCCATACAAAATTAAGCATAAGGATTAAGCTTCCTATAAAGCTGATTTGTTGGTGAATTTGGTTGGTGAAATTTCTCAAATATTAGGTAAAATGGGTCTAGTGCAATAAAAGGAAATAGCAATAAACTTGAGTTATAATATTGTAGCTGATAACATTAAATTATGTATATTCTACTCTAACAGACAATTTCACATTGAAAATGGTGACACCAATATGAAGAAGGTGCCACAACATGAACATGGTGGCAGAAGAGAGTTGTAACACGCATCACAGAAAGCATCACTGGGGAGAAGCAAAGCTTCAATTCAGAGGAAGATGAGACTGAGGCTGGAAACAGATGCTACCTTTGTGTTGCCATTAACATTTTTATGGCAGCACAAAGCCCAAGGAAACAGACATGCTCCCTGTCATGTCACAAATGCCCAAAATTGTTGCCGCAGTAATAGATCGCATAAAATTTGTGCTACTTTTTATGGTGGACATCTGTTTGCTTTCTAGTGGGAGAGGGTAGGCAGCCTGGAGCTCTGAGAAGCTTTGGGAACACCTCCCAGGTTTCCCCGCTAGCAAGTGTGTAACAGCCAGAACCAGAGGGATTAATAAGCAATAATATGTGCTTCTTGGAGGCATTTGGTATTTTGCCTAAACAGGTAATATTAGTTAATATAAGCTTGTAAATTTGTAAAGTGCAAATGTAACTTGTCTGTCATAAGTTTAACCAAAATGATAAATTAACTGTTCGTGGAACTGACTGGGCCCCATAGGCAAAGCTGTAGCTGTGAGATTAGCTGGCCTAACGGTTTTTTGCTCAGGGTTCAGCCTTAGCGATAAAAACTGGATCCAACTGCTTGGCACACCCAACACATTCCAGGAAAGCACATCCCAAGAAAGCATATTCAATTGAAGCATAAAAGGAGTTGGGATTTAGGCGGAGCGATGTCAATTTCAAACCTAAAGGTGCTGCATCATAATTTGCTTATTGGATAAACCCGAGTCTGGGTAGTCACCTTTTATGATAATTTTAACACCTTTCAATCCCATAGGGTAACAGCTATAGGGCAACATTGTGAGTGGCCCTGAGGCCAACAGATTAACATAAGACTAGGCATAAAAAAACACATGCATCAGGTGACCAGCAGGAAGGAGGGAACAGAACGGTCATTTCTGTCCCACGCCCGGACCCCAGACTCCCGGTGTGAGTGAGGACCGAATCCTGAGCAAGGGATCTTCCCTGGTAATCTCTCTGACAGCGTCAATCATCAGGGATGCCTGACTTCGCTGGAATCACTTGGCGCGCACCTGGCATTGAGGGACTATCGATAAGTTGCCAACCCATGTCTGTCTATTTGTTGTTTTGAACAGCCCAGTATGGCTAATACCCTCGCAGTGCCCAGTTGGCCTGTGACAGATTGATCTATCTATCTATCTGTTATTATTATCTGTTGTTATTATTTACTATTAGCTCTTTTAAACTGCTTTATCTGCTTATCGCATTTATCTTTCTGTTAACTGTTATGTGTGTGTAAACTATAATAAATTTGCCTTTATTCCACTCCCAACTTTTGCCTCCTCGATCTGAAACTGAATCAAACAGCCCAGTTGGCCTGTGATAAAATTGATACACTCACAGTGCCCAGCTGGCCTGTGACACAAGGGTACCCCCATCCATATTATGTTGCCACAGCCTGACTCAGGACAACAGACAGTGTTTGTGTTGCTGAGTGCCAAGGATCCACTATGTCAGGACACATCCTAGCACAGTTGATCTTGCTCCAAGGACAACATCTGTTTCTAACCTCAGATGATAACCGAGCAAGGCTGTCAGTCCCTGAACAGGGACAGCATACAAAAGCATACATACCCAGGAGATGTGGGGTGGTGGAGCCAGGGTGCAGTTGCACCCACCTTTGATTCCTGGTCCACTCAAAGTTTAAAACTGACTGCCAAACTGGCAACAGCATTTCTATTCAGGCAGTAGTGAGGGAGTCACTTGACAACATGGCTCATAATAACCGACCTGAATCCTTCTAAACTCTTCATTCCACAGATGTTAATCACCCTTTCTCCTTTTGTAATGGTCCTGACATTCCACTAATGTAGCTATCCTTTATTCTGCAATTCTGTTATCTGTTAGCTACTCCTCTTTGGGTCCATACAGATGTTTGGGAAGGTTGGGGGGTGGGGGGATTAGATTATGTTAAATTTAGTATGCCCAGGTGTGGACATTACACTTAGATCATGGATCCATGGATCCATCTAGTTAGGTGGATCCAAGTATGAGCTGTGCAGAAGTTGAAGAAGTTCAGATCAGCCTAAAAGTGGCCAACCCAATAAAATTTAAATGCATCTCTCAGGTAGTCTAACTTAGATCGGGTCTGGCAAGACAAATCTAACTGAACTTCTGCATACTTCCCAGCAGAGCCCTGAAGCTAGGAAAGCCTAGCTGCTCGCCCCAGCTGCAGCCCCAGCCCTGGCACTGCACTCTTCCTACTCTTCCCCAGCACTGGGCTATTTTTAGCCCTCTTGCCCCAACCCAAAATGGACAACCCCCTTCGCCCACAACAGACCAGCCAGCCCCCTGAGCCTGCCAAACCCCCCATCTGCAAGTTGCTCCTGCTGCCTGTTTTACCAGTGTTTGCCAGTGCTGGGAGCTGAGTCGGTCAGGGCAGGGGAAGGAGTGGGGAGTTAGGGGTCTAAAAAATAGCCTCTTCTCCTGGGGAAAAAAGAGGTGCCCATTCCCCCTAAGCCCCCCCCCCCCTTAAACCACACTAATCCCCCCCAATCCTTCTGGTCCCCTGCTGTGGACCCCTCTTGCCCCCTCTGATCCCCTCCACAATTCTCCCCCATGAAGCCTGCTTGCCCCTCTGATCTCCACAAGCCCTGCCAGTAGTACCTTCCTCCCCTGCCTACAGCTCTGCTGACTGTGTTTCTGAAGTTAGATATGAGAAGTGAGGTCTATAATTGTCAAAAAGGTTTGATTTGGATAAGTGCTAGTAAAGACTCCCTGAGTCTTTTTCTAGTAAAGACTCCCTGAGCTCTCCAGAGATTGAATACTAACATGCCTGTTTTTCATGTGCTGGGAATGCCACAGACACAGTACAATACAATACAATGCCACAGACAGTACTTTTCACAGTATTTCATCCTATTTCTTTCCAGAAGGGACCAGAAAAGTCCAGGTATTCATGAAAGGAACCTTAAGGATCATTTGGTCAAACCCCAGCACAAATGCTCTTCCCATACTATCCCAGCCTCTTGAAATTTACTAATAAAAATATTCCACAAATTGCCTGAAAAGTTTTTTTCTGAGATTCAATTTAAATGTGTACTGTTACAGTTTAAACCAATTGCTTCACACCCTGCCCTTTGCAGCAAGGGAGAATATCTATTCTCCCTCCTCTTGATAACAGCCTTTTAAATATTTGAAAGCAGCTATTTTATCACCCCCTTAACCTTTTTTCCAAAGTGAACATACCTAGTTTTTGCACCTTTTCCTTGCATACCTTGCTTTCTAACCCCTTTATCATCTATGCTGTTTACCTCTAGATCCTCACCTCTAGACATGGTAGCATAGAGAAGCCTGTGTTTCTTATGCCTGGCTTACTATCAGGGGGTCCAGATCTATTGCTCTTAAATTCCGTGTTCCTTTTTCCTCATTCCCTCATTGAAGGGGAAGGATTTTAAGGGCTTATTTATGCTGTGCTTCTGGGATGTTTTAGGGAACACAGGACCATGCCCCAACTACGTGTGCCAGCTAACATGCTCTAGAGACAAAAGTTTACCAGCAAGGCTACTCTGGGCTCATATCTAGAGCCAATTCTTCAGCTAGTGGGCTTGAAAGAACCCAAAACAACCTCAACTTCACTGGTGTCCTTCTACCTCTTGCTGTTGGTTGACACAAGTGGATGGGTCTCATTGTCCTTAGGACAAGTGGCCTTCATTGGATAGACACAGGTTTTTTTGTTCTTGTGGGCTCTGCACCGGATTTGAAATAGGCTGATGCCTCCTACATACTACATTTCAATGTTATCAGAGTTATGAACTTTTCAGATTCAACGTGAGATCTAGGCCAGTGAACCAACCTTTTTGGCCGGTGTGCCACATATAAGCCCTGAACCCTGCCTCAGTGCCACTCTGATCTCCTTCCCATCCCCAATCTTTAACTCTACTTTCTGTTTTTGGCCCAGTTGCCTCTGTGCTACTTACCCACTCCCCAGCCTGCTGCATACTGTGCACAGGGGCTGCCTATGCCATTTGTGCCACAGGTTGGACACCTCTGATCTAGGCATAGGGTTCTGCAAGTCTGATTTTATCCAGACTGGCTCACCCATGATCAAGCCCCTGTTATGCACAAAGGTCTAGATGGAGTTTATGTCTGTTTGGAACTGAAAGAGATGCTCCATGAGATAGCTTATTAAAGAAACCAACAAAAAAAAGCAACAAAAAAAAAGTTTCTATACATTTTAGATTAGACAATACATACTGGAGCCCAGGAGAGCACAGTTTTCCTCACAAGACCATATTCTATTTAGAGTGTACGCAGAAAAGAGTAAATCCCTTAACACCAGACAGGTTACAGGAGTATGGCTAAAGAGAAGTAAAAATTAAACAACAAAGGGGCTCAGTAGAGCAGAGGGTTAAATTAATTAGGTCTCCTTACAAGTGTTAACATTTATGTAAATAATTGTTTTTCTGCTATGCCCTCCCAGAAGTTCTCTGTCGGTTCTTCATGAAGTAACTCCATACTGGTTTCTGTCATGGTTGTACAAATAGAGAGGCAGATACCTATTTTATGTCCTGCTTCTGGCTGGGCAGGATAAGAACGTCTCCCTCCCAAATTTTGGCTTTACAGAGGTGGAGGAAAGGAGACAGCAGTTAGTGGAATGGAAGACAACATAGCTCAGCCCTCTGTCTTCCATTATTAAGCCTTCTGATTTTTGTTTCCCTCTTCCCAGCAAAGCTGCTCATCAACAGTTCTGTGCACAACTGGCCAGCTGGCCAGCAGGGACAGCAACATGCAAAATGTTGCTTCCTTTTGACAGGATGAGCGTGGAATAAGGTTCAGGCTCCTGGTCCCTAGCACATGACCAAGAAGGAAAAAAAATTCTGATCAGCCCTTCCCAGAAATCAAAACAAAAAGATATTTTCGATGAGAGACAGAGAGACTGGACGCTGACAAGAAGTGACATGTTGTGCCCTGAAAGCACTCTACAGCCGTGCCCTGACAGAAGTGCATAGCTGGAAAGCACTTTAAAAGTGTCCAAAAGTGCAACAAATAAACCTTTATTACATGAAGGTTTAGATGAAGGCATTTCAGAGCAGAGTACCTTCATTAACTTCTGTCAGTGCCTGCCTGGGAGCAGGGCTGGGCTCATGCAGCCCAGCTCTGCCCCCAGTGCTGTCTTCAGGATGGGAAGGGAGAAAAGGGAGGGGAGGGAGCTTGGTCTGGGGTTTGCCTGGCCTGCACTGGAGGGTGGGAGGGAAGGTAGATTGGGCTGCCCCCCCAAGGTGAGGGGGCTTCAATCCACCCCCTCCCCTACAGCACAGGCCAGGCAACCCCCTGGCCAAGCTCCCTACCCTCCTTTCCATCTCTCCCATTCTGAAGACAGCACCGGAGCTCGGAGGTGAGATGGGGATAGGGGAGAAAGGCTGCAGACACACAACTGGTTCCAAGTGAAACTCAATCCCCTACCCCCCTGGACCCAACAGAGAATGTATGTGGGGGGGGGGAGGGGTCGGTTCCTGTAACTCACAACGCTTCCTGTAAAATGCCATGAGATACAGAGGGGAGCTACACATCTGTCAGCATCCAGTGGGTAAGGAGATGGAAGCTGAAAGGGGAAAATGAGGAGAGAGAAAAACAAGATGGAGAGAGGAGATACCAGGGTTTTAGGGCATTGGTAATACCAAATTTTCTTCCCACCCAGTTAATTGAAAGGCCCAAGCTGCCTTAATGGATTTGTCCATCACTCATTTTACTTAGAGCATTTCTTTGATTTTATTTTCTCTTGGAGTTCTGCTTTTCTGCTATCAGCCAAACATGTCTCCCTTCCTTTCACACTTTCTCTGGCAGTACTTTAGTAAGCTTCTTGGATGACCTTTCCAGTTCCTGTGCTAAAGAGGTCTGCTTCAACAAAGGTACAACCTAACCATTTAACAACCCAAGAGGGAGTGTTAATTAAATGTTAGGCCAAAAAAGTTTGTGTGTTCTGCAATCCAGTTAATGATTGTTTGTTTGCACAGGTGAAAAGAAGAGAATAAAATGAGACCTGTGTATTTGGAAATGATACTAGAGAAAGGAAAATGCTTTATATATCCAGTAATGCTTTCAGACCAGAGAAATGAGTCTTGTGGGCCACATCTTGCTTCTACTGAAGCCTAAAGGAATTTTGCTATTGATTTAAATAAGAGAAGCAGCAGATCTCCCATGTCTAACTAATCAATTGTTTTCTGAGTTAGTGAAAGACATACCTTCGGGTCAGCAAAATTACAGGCTATTTGGGGAACGAAACAAATCACTCAGACTTACTGAGGAAAGAGTCCATGCAGCAATTATTTTCCTAGTTCTGATTGTCCCAAAATATGAAGATGTAAAAAATCTAAGTGAAAAGCATAGTACACCAGAACATAACAAACTTACAGTCATTTTCCCCATACACACACATTCATAAAAGACTTAGGGTGCAATTGCTATTTGCTATGTCTAGCTAGCGCATCCTATCCTCACAAGAAATATCACCATATAATTTATATCTACCACAGAAACTGCTGCAAATACAGCTGAGGTAGAAACTAGTTGGCTCTGGATGTTAATGTCCTTCACCATTTTTGTCTCAGTCATGGCCAATGGAAACCACGGTGTGAACCTAAACATGTAGAAGGAGTCATGAAAACAAAAGGGATGTGCACAAAAAACCCATGCATATTTTCAGACAGGAAAACTCACCACTCTTGCAATACAATGCCACAAATACCTGGGTTGAGTTGCCATCAGCAGTCCCTCAATATGAGGATAACAGTCTTCCAGTAAATAAGGAAGTGGTCTGTGTGTCCATTGATGACTGAGGAAGATGATCCAAGTGCTGCATTTTTGACTGCAGATATGGCAAACAGACCCAGGAAGAAGGAGTAGCTCCTCATGATTTTGGATCTCAGCTCTTT
>NW_005842544.1:824181-829673 GCF_000455745.1 Alligator sinensis
TCTCTCACTTATCTGCATCCATAGTGATGGGAGGTTTTTTTTTAAATGATCAATGCCTTGTCATACTTCATGATGCCAAAGGGGACAATTTGATATTTGAATCTTCCACATGTTGATATTAATATTGTATTTTTCAAATTGGCCTTCAAGGTGTCCACTCTTCTTTTGCCCAACTCTAGTATGGTGACCATTGGTGAGTTCGGAGTATAGAACCTGTTTTGGGAGCCAGTTATCAGGCAGCTGGTTGTCCTATCCAACACAGCTGGTGCCATATAAACATGGTTTCAATGCTGGTGGTGTTTGCTTGAGCCAGAATGCTGGCGTTTGTTCTTCTGTCCTGCCAGTTGATATGGAGGATTTTCCAAAGATATCACTGATGGTCACAATTCAAAGTTGTGGGTATTTCTGATATATTGTCCAAGCTACATGCCGACAAAATAGGATAGGGATGACAACAGACTGGTAGACAAGAAGTCTGGTTTGAGCCCTGATGTCATGATCTTCAAAGACACAATTTCATAGACATCCAAAGGCAGCACTAGCAAATTTTATCTGGTATTGAATATTGTCATCTATATTCACTTTTTAGGAAAAGTGGTTACCTAGGTTAGGGAAATACTCAACATTCTCCAAGAATTGCCCATTAATTGTAAGAAGTTCATAGGCTTCACAGAAGCAATCAAGAGTGACATGTTGCACTTCAACAGAGTAGGCAAGCACAGAATAGTTGTCTGTATATTGACTGTATATTGTCTGTATATTGTATAAATAATGGAGGTGTTGATTATCTAGTATTTGGAACATAACCAGTTGATGTTAAAGAGATTACTGTCCATTTGGTACTAGATGATAATTTCAGATGAAAGCCTATCAGTAATGAGATGTTGAATAGCTGTGATATAGATGGAAGAGAGTGTTGGTTCAATCACATATCCGTGCTTGTCTTCAATTCTAATAGTAAAGGAGTCCATTCCCAAGCCAATTGCTTAAGACATTTGCTGTTTTGTCATTGTGGAGAAGTCTAATAATGGTAACTAAATTTGGTGGGCATGCAATCTCATCAGGATAAGACCAGGTTGAATACATTTGATGACTAAGTTGAGTACAGCATAGAGGTAAATAGGAGTGTATTGCTAGTCACAAAAATATGTGGTTATAGCAGCCGCATTGCCATGAGAACCCAATATATAGGAAGATACCTGGCACCACACACATATACACAAAGCTCCAAAACAAAGGCTAATGCATAATCATTGGTGCCTAGCTGTGTACTGGTGTTAGAACAGCCCTCCTTGTGAGAGCCTATGCATACAGGATAATACTCCAAGCTACATTATGATGGAGCAGTAGAATAGAGTGTTGCTCTAGAAGAGTTTTGAGCTAGTTGTAAACAACTGGATTTTTTACCAATATTCTGCATTAATCTCCTGTTTACAATTCTTTATGCATATATCTACATTAACCTCACTGGGATGAGGAGTCCTACTTCATGAGGTTTATCTTTTATTGATCATTTGTTTTGCATCTTTTGTTGATCTTTTGTTTTGCATTGTACTCAGACCTGTCCTTTCTGTCCCTGCCTTCAGGCACTGCCAGTGTAATGTGTATTGCATTCTAATATTATTTTATATTGTATTCTAATATGAAAGTGGCCTCTGACAGTTTTAATCTACATATTTTACTCTGCGCTTTGTTGGTGGCGGAGGGACAGAATTCAGGTGGCTCTTTCTCCGTATTCTGCATCTTAACTTCTACTATGGGCTATACTAGGCCTGTGTGAAGATGCTGTGTAGTGCTGCCCACATCAGTCTGTGCACAGCATCTGCCTTGAACCACTTTAGTGTAGATGTAGCACACATTTCTTCTGTCAATGAACACTGTGATACACTGCCTCCAATCTCTATTGCATGAAATAAAGGAACCAAGAACTTCCCTTTTCTTGAACACCCACCCCTACTTTTCAGTTTAGAGCCCAATTCTCAGCTTGTATAAATCAATACAATTCCACCGACTTTAGCAGAGTGAGGCTGGTTTAAACCAGCTGAAGATCTGGCTCAACTCATTGCTATCATAACCGCTATTCAATAACTTAATAGTAATTAGGAGAACAGAACAGAAAAATGGGATACAAATTATAGAATAAAAAATAGACTACGAACCTTAAATGGATTGAGTTGTAATCAGATTGTCTGGGACAGGTTGTGTTCTAGGAGGGGATGGAACACAAAACTCAGTGAGAAGGAGAAGGAAGATAAAACTAAAGTGCTCGGTATTTCAAAGGGGAAATGAAATTGCCCATAACCCTGGAGGCCCCTTTCATGGGCTTCACTGCAATTGTCACTATGAAACAGTGAATGTTATTAATACTTCCAACTCTTGGTGGAAAGCTGATATATATGGGTTCCACTTAAGCATCATACAGATTGTCTGGCAGCATGCACCTCTATGTTAGAAACCAATGAGTAGGGGGGAGTCTCCGTTCTCTTTTAATGCTGGTTGAACAATAATAAAGAACAGTGTTAAAAATTAAACAATTGTTTAAATATTAAGGATGACATTTTTCTTTTTAATGTAAAACCAGTGTTACAGCAGATTAAAAACTGGTTTACAATCTGTGACATATGCTGCTAGTGGCATCAGTGTCATGTCTCAGCAAGATGGCCTGTGCCAGCAGGAAGCTCAGAAATGCCAATTGTAATTAATACACACCACACTGATATGGGCCAAGTATAACCGTGTGTTTTGGATTTTTTTCCCATACTACTGCTTATCCTCAGAATTTTTGTTGTCCAAGTTAGAATGGTAAAGTTTTTCTCTTAAAGGATGAGAGAATTGATCACACTCATCCAAAGATGGTAGGGAATAGGCATCATTTGGTGGTTAATTTTAAGCTCTTTTCAGCAGGGACTGTCTTTTATTATACATCTAAACAGGTCTTAGCACAACAGAGTCCCAACCTGCTTGCAGCTGCAGCCCCAGCTGCTACCTTTAACAAAGGTTAATTAACGATAACAGCAATCAAGTGTCTCATGTAAAATTTGTTTGGTAATTTCAGTCATATTTTTAGCAGATACTCATATCAGACACACAAAAGTGACTGTAACTGTAAACTTCTTTGGCAAACTTGACAGAAAGACCAAAGACTGAATGAACAAGAAACAACTACCTCATCACTAGAGGTGATCCAGGAAAGTCAGGGTTGAGGGAGGCTCGCAGGGCAGCATAGAGAAATTGGTTATTTATACCGTATTAGCACTAAGGAGTCCCAGTTATGTGACCAGATATACCTTAGGCCACATTGTGTACAAATACATAGGACAAATAAGGCCTCTGCCCCAACACTTGCAAGCTACCTCTTGTGCAGCTGCACAAAAGATTTCCATGAAAACTAAGCACATACAACAGTGGCAGTAATGTTTCATGGACTCTGTAAAAATGATGTTGTGAATCCATAATATAAGAGTCTTAATTTCAGTTGCCTTAATGCCTCTTTTCACTTAGAACATGCCCTTATATAGCAGTCTTCATCAGTAGATCTCAAAGGGCTTCATAGAGGAGTTCCATATTTTTTACTGCATTTTATCGATGAAGAGCTCAGGCTACAGTTAGTGTTTCTGTTGTGGGATTAGGTGTGTCAGGATGTGTCCTGGCACAGCCGACCCAATTGATTGGCAAGTACAGATGTCACTTGAGGCTGTTGTCCCGCAGGAGTTGGTCTCTACCGCTCCTGGGATTTCAAGAGTCCAATCTTGTGGGACAACAGACATGGGTGCCTGGCCCTGACCCCAGAAACACAAAACACATGCCCTGGGAATTCCTGTGCAGGGGATTCTTGGGTGTGTGTTTCACACTGCAGAGCAAGGGAACCCACTGGAGTTATCTAGGTTGGGGCCAGGCACTAGGGGCCATTTTCCTGCAGGATCAGGCCCCAGAGTCCCCTGCAAGGGAATTCATGGGGTAAATATTTCATGTTGCCATGCAAGGGAACCCAGGGGGTGCCCTGCTTTGCACTAGCCCTGGAATTCCTGTGCAGGGACTTGAAGCACCTTGCCAAAAGATAAACCAGCATGCCAGCAGCAGAGCTGAGAAAGAGAATTTGGGTTCCAACCTCTATGAAACTATGAGATCACGTCCCTTTATATCGGGGTGGGAAAAATGGTGGATCTGGCCAGCAACCAGACTCCATTTCCCAGCAGCCCTGTCTGCATTACTGCTGTTGCTTTCCATGGAGATCCTGGCAGCAGCAGGCCTGTGATAGCAGGGCCAGGGTATCCATGGAGACTGGCCCCAGCAGCTCGGCAGGGCATGATTCTGGGCAGGGAGCTGCTCCAGGGCCGGGGCCTGGATCTTGTAATGGTGACAGCATGGTCCAGAACCAGGGCAGAGCTGCAATCCACTGCCTTCATGCCCCTGCCTGGGGCACGTGGGCAGCAGATCACAGTTCTGTCCCGGCTCCAGACCATGCTGGCACCATCACCAGATACAAGCCCCAGAGCAGCTCCCTGCCCAGCCATGCACCCTGCCAGTGCTGCTGGGGCCAGTCTCCATAGAAACCCTGGCCCCCTGCTGTCACAGCCCCACTGCCATAGTAACGAGTCACACCAACGTGGGCAGAGGCTACTGGGAAATGGAATCTACCAGGGGCCAGATTAGGCCCATGGGCTGGACTTTGCCCACCCTTATTCTATAAGCTTACTTATCACACCAATTTCCTGATAGATTCTGTCAAACCTGAAGGTTCATCACCAATATACAAGCTAAGATTGGAAATCTCATGATCAAAATTCTGCTTCTGACCTATTTCTTAAATTATCAATAAGAAAAACCCTTAGTGGCTGAGTGGAATCCAGCTTCCCTGAAGAAGGAAGGTGGTTCTATGGTTTAAATAAGTACTCCAGTATTGAAAAGATCCAAATTCAATTCCTTAGTGTGCTACAGACTTCCTGTGTAACTTTGGGCAGATCACTTAACTTCTCTGGCTCTCAGTCCCCTTCTGTAAAACAGGATAATGGCACTTTCTTACCTCACAGGGGAACTGGGAAGATACATTCATAAGTACTGGGAAACGCTCAGTTACAAGGGTGGAAGCCATATTTGCTGGGGTCATCTGACTCCAGCACTCTTTCCTGCCCAGGACAGGAAGTTGGACTTGATGACATATTGAGGTCCCTTCCGGCCCTAACATCTATAAATCTATGAATCTGTTAGTACCACAAATGATGTAACTATGCTGTCTCTACAAGGCAAGGAGTGCAACATGACCATGAGTCCCCTTTGACTCCAATAGGAACTGAAGGTGCTCAGCATGTCTCAGAATAATGAGCCTTGTCACTAGTAAAATAAGGAGAAATGGCTTCAGGGCACAGAAGGCTGATTCTTACCATGCAGAAAAGCCCAGGAGGACATGGTGAATACAAGAAGCTACTCTTGGACCCCAGCACTCCAATGCAGCACCATGGCAGTCACCTTCTGAGGACTTTCAAAATAGGACC